>NW_021680859.1:9332-106304 GCF_001412515.2 Diachasma alloeum | reverse complement strand
ATCTAGATTTTGACTCTCGCTTCGCTTTCGCAGTGACTTCTCGTCTGGATGTTTAAATGAAACCGCAGAACGGTCGAAAGACAAAAATAACACGTTACAGTACAAAGCTTCTGTGATCAAATATAGTCAATGAAATTAAAAATATTGATAATAAAAAAATCGTCTGAATCTATATGAATATTGCTATTATAGTTGAAGCTGTGAACTAAAGTTTATCATTAAAATAAAGTGTTGAATTGAGAGAGAAAAGAAATAGTATTTTTCATTTTATCGTTCCCAATTCTCGGAAGTCGGGCTCGGCGTGAGCGCGTAGTGGGGGCAGGGAAATAGAGTCGACGTCTCCGAATTCGCTTCCCCTATCCCGCAAAACAGTCGACTCTAACCAGAGTCCACTGTATTTTTTCCTATAACATGGTGAATGTAAAATACAAAAATAAGTACCACCCACAAAATTTCATTTGTGACTTTAATCGTACCTTATAGCTTGAATTTTTTTAATAATCTTCCTTTGTTCAACCATTTCTACTCAGTTATCTTGGAGCACGTAAAAAGCCCATAATTCTAGGTTATAGCACGGAGCTGTCATAACCAATCTCATTTTACTCACCCCCGAATTGAATTTTCCCCTAGATAGGTCTTTTTTCCCATATAGAGCTTTATTCAGTTTTTTGTCGCACAATTCCTTGGAGCACATAAAAGACACATAATTATGGCCTAACGCATGCCGCTATTATGATAAATTATACTTTTTCAACCCCTAGGATGAATTTTCCCCGAGAACAGTCATTTCTCACGTTTGCGGGTGGGCAGCATTCCGTCTCCCGCTCAGCGAAAGCACGTAAAAAGCACATAATTCTGGCACAATTTTTTTTTCAATCATCCCTTATTTTTCAATCCCTACCCTAATGTCCTAGAGGGTTGGAGCACCAATTTTTTTGGTTCGAGCACCAAAAAACATAAAAAACACAAAATTTTGACGAAAAAAAAACTTTTTTTTACCTTGTTCCGCTAATTTTAGGGACGTGTTGATGTTTGTGGTTGCGGTGAGGAGACGAAGAGTGCCGAAATCTTACGAATGCGCGATCGGGTCCTAAGATTCTGGTAGAGCACCGGAAAAATTTGCCGGCCAGTGTCATAATTTTTCCCGTATTTCTCGTAAAAATTCACTGTCGCTTCGATTTTACCGTGCTGCACAAGAATTTTTCCCCGCATTTATCCGAAAAATGACTCATGCAGCAGTACTTTTTTCTACTCTTGGCGGTACATTTCGCCTGGAAAGACCATCTAAACCCAGTTTACTGTGCGAGCACGGTAATTTTTCTCGTACATTTTTCTCCGTGCAGTTTCGGTACAAATCACCTTCATCACATTTAGTAAATTTTCTTGGGCCGACGAAATAAAATTCACTATTAATCTTGCACTTTTTCTCCTATTTAAGATGAAAAAGTACTGGAAATCGAGATTGTTCCACGATTACTTGACTTGTTTAGTAGTTTTTCAGCAACTTTTGTCTCCGTGCAGAAATATCATTAATTCAAGAAGGAAAATTTTTTTGTTGGAAGAACCAACGAAAATAGAAATTGTGTTTTTGAACGAAGTAATGGATTTATTCAGAGAGCTCCTAATAAAGCATCCAGTAAAACCTAAGTTAAATTTCCAGTTGCATTTTCATTCATATCATAATAAATAGTTTTATAAATGTGAACAAATGCTTTCTTTATACAAGTAATAACTTTATTAGTTAGAAATGGAATCATTTTTTAGATGGCGAAGGAAAAGAATTCATTGATGTGTAATGATTCTCAGTTTGAATCAAATAAGTTGTTTATTTATTTTTAATTGATGATCTTCTTCTAAGGAATGCATAATTTATTCCATATAATTGAAGCATTATTATTTAAGTAAATATATAATTTTCGAATAAAAATATTATAGAATTTAAAAGGAAAATTGAAAATAAATAGTTTAATTTGTTCATTTTTTTTAAGAGTTTAAGCCTTAAGCGTCTTGAATTTATGAACGCACCAAGAAGCGATCGCGAATTTTAGAACCATTTTGTATTCACATGGTAACTATTTCTGTGAACATGATAGGCATTCCTATGTAACATAGTAAGCATTATCATGGGACATAGTAAGGATTACTACGTAGGGTCAGTTAGAAACTCTTTTACTATGTTACTTCTATGGCCATGATACTTTTTGCTATTTAATTCTCTCCGTGTAGGTTCCCACAGTAAAAAATGTTATATTCTTTCCATGTAGTGCCTTATTCAATTGGAGTTTAGCTTGTGTCGACAGGGATTTAAATACGTCGTAGGCCTATCCGTGATAGCTTCTGCTTCTTAATTGTGGATGTTAATATACTTCTTCCATGGTGGCGCGCCGATCGCCGTTGACAACAGTTGCGGGGAAGCGTGGTCTACAATTATTTACGTCGTTTAAAGGGTTTTTGTGTCNGAATGGACACATCAAGCTGCGGTGAAAGTTTTCAAGAAAGGGAGGGGCAAAGGANTTATTTACGTCGTTTAAAGGGTTTTTGTGTCCAGGGGAAAGTCAAAGTGGGTGCTACCTAATTTAGAACATCCAGGGGACAAGTGAAAGTGGGGGTGTAACTGGGGAAGAAGCCCTTTGCGAGTTTGGAGCTTTCTAAGTTTCGTGGGAGAGCCGCGGTTAGGACGCCTGAAGAGAGAGAGGGATTAAGTGGAGAGAGAGAGCAGGAGTTTGAGCGGGACGAGCAGGAGAACGCCATGCCAAGCCAGTCAACGGTGGAAACGAGAGATGGCGCCGGCGATGGCGGGGGTCAGGACGGGGGAGGAGAGAAGGTTCCTGCCTTATCGTCGCAGGAGAAAAAGGGGTCTATAGAGCAAAAGAAGAGGAGAGGACGCCCTCCTGGACCATCGAAGCGAGGACAGGGAGTTAAAATAGATGAGTATTTTCTCAGGGACAAAGAGGGGGAGGCTTTCACAGTGAGGGAAAAAATCACGCGTACCCCCCCTAGGAGCCTGAGGTGCCGCAGTGTACCAGTGAGAAGGGGGGAAACCGGGAGAAAGGAGAAAGAGGGTGAGGAGGAGGTGGACGACCCAGATCCGAGTGAGGGAGAGACTGATGGAAGAAACACAACATGGAGCAGGTCAGTGAGTGAAGAGACGACGATTTTGAGAGGAAAGGGGGTTGCACAGGATGCAGGGGAGGGAGACCTGGAGAGCGAGGCTGACAAAGCTGAGGGGGAGCTGCTGGGGCCCAAGGGGGATGAAGGAACGGAAGCGGAACATACCCAGGAAGGAAAGCAGGATGGGGCCGGAATACTAGAGCCCGGTAAAGGAAAGGGGCTAACAAGAGATATTGGAACGGACACGGACGTGAGGGAGATTGACAGGTGCCAGCGATGTGGGGAGTGGTGTGTTACAGGGGGAAAGAGTACCTCTGTACAGAACTTCGAGAAACGGCTGGAGAGAATTGAGATAAGCCTTGAAAAACTGCTGGCCAGGGAAGAATGAGAACTGTTGAGGGATTCAGAGAGAAGGGGCCCGGTACTGAATGAAGCTCTGAATGCAATCCTATCGGAGGTGGGGGAGGTAAAGGATGAGGTTGAGACTGTGAAAAGATGGGTAGGAGGAATGCTGGAGGATGTGGAAGAGGTGAGGGTAAGGCTACAACGAATGCCCTACGAGGGGAGCAATGAGAAGCCGAAGGAGAAGGAGAAGGCGAGGGGGGTCAGTGGAGACTCTGCAGACAGGAGGTTTTCACAGTGCCTCAGTGGGGAAGAGGAGCGGGACGAAGGAGATATTATTAACAATAATATTAATAATAGTAGCAACGCTAACACGCGCGTCAACAGAGAGAGGATAAGTAACGCCCCTCCCCCGTCGTCCCCAGGAATCACGTCACCCCCCAGCAAGAGCGGCGATGCAGCAGGGAAGAAAAGACAGGGAACGAGGTGGGGGCCCCCACTGAAGGAGGGGAGGTTGCTGGAGAACCTGCTAGAAGGGCTAGCCTGCAGGCAAGGAGCACCGGACATGCTAGGGAAGGGAAAGTGGAAATATGAGAAGAAAGAGAGGGTTAGAAGACTGAACCAGGTGGTGGTCAGGGGGTTGAGGACAGTACGTGGAATGGAGGCCCTAGATTTCATATCCTGCGTGAAGAACCGGGTGGGGATGAATATCAGGGTGATGAAAGTAACAAACCTGTTGACAGGGGAACTACTTTTCAAGCTAGATACTCATATGCAAAAGAGAATGCTGATGGGCAGGGAGAATCAGAATGCCCTCAGGGAGGTGGGGGTCGAAGTCCTTGATGACCTGACGCCGAGGCAGATCCAGGTAGCAGAGTACTTGGAGGCTCTGGCAAGTCGTGCCAGAGACTTGGGAAGAAGGGCAATGGTGCAGAGTTTCCAGCAGTGCCTCTGGATAGGGGATGTCAGATTCCACTGGGACGAAGAGAGACAGGAACTGGTGAGGCCGAAGGAGCAGCAGGGATCGAAGGAGTTCAACGCCGAGACTGCAGATGAGTTGAAAAACAGTAGAAATAACCAGCGAAATAATTTAAACTAATTGAAGGAGCAGAGGGGGAAGGAAACTCTATCAGGGCTACCTGCTGGAATGTGGGGGGTTTTAAAGGGGGGAAAATAAAGAGAGTCTGGAAAGACATTGCTAGATTTGATGTAATAATTTTACTGGAGACCCACGTAGTCAAGAACCAGCAGGAAGGCCTGATGAAAAAATTGAACAGTATTACTAGTGATTTTGAATGGACACATCAAGCTGCGGTGAAAGTTTTCAAGAAAGGGAGGGGCAAGGGAGGGATTCTGGTAGGGATTAGGAAAAGTCTGGACGGAGATATTAAAAGTAGTACCTGGCTCAACGGAGCAGTGATATCGGGCATTAAGTTGTGGGAGGGTAGAAGAGGTAGAATAGTTGTAGGGTACAATAATGTGGGGATTGAGAAGATTCTGAAAGAAATTAGGGGCAAAATAGAAGAGGGAAGGGAAAAGGGGGAGGCAATTGTGGTAATGGGGGACCTGAATGTACATATTGGGGAGTTGCAAGCGGGCGACGAAGAGGATGGCGTGATCAGAAGGTCCAGAGATAAAGTGGTTGAGAGCAAGGGGAGAAAGCTGATTGAGTTTTGTGACGAGGAAGGCTTGGTCGTCGCGAATGGTTGCATAAGGGGGGACTGGGAGGGAGCCATTACGTTTGTGGGAGGGCAGTATGAAGCGAGGGAGTCGGTCATAGACTATGTACTGCATGAAGGGGTTTCAGGGGTACTGGAGGAAGTAAAGATGTGGCCCACAATTGATTCGGACCACATGGGGGTAGAGATCACCTTACAGGGACCGGGGGGGATGAGGGAGGATTGGCCAAAGCGGAAAAGGGGGAGAAAGACAGCGAAAAAGGCGGGGGAGGGGGGGACTAGAATCGCCTGGAAACCAATTCTACAGAATGAGTACCAGCAACAACTTGAAAAGAAAGAGGTAGCAGGGGAGAAGGGAGAGGGTGCTGAGGCGCGGTGGGCGAGAGTAAAAACGGCAATTTTAGAAACAGCTGAGGAAGTAGGACTCACAAAGAAAGTAGGGAAAGGGGGGAAAAGGGATGAGGATGCCTGGCTAGGAGATGACTACAGAATACAGAGGGCGACAGTGTTTGGTACTCTGAAACGATTCCTGCGTAGTCAGGGGGAGGCGAAAAAAGCAGAATACCAGAAAGAGAGAGCGGGCCTAAGGAAAATGCGGAAGGAAAGAATGGAGGGAATCGCGGAAGAAAAGAGAGCCAGGGTCCGAAAGAGTCGGCGGATGGGGGAGCTATGGAAGGCGATAAATGCCTGTCGGCCGAGGACAGAAAGGAAAGANAAAGGAAAGGGGAAGACATTTCAACGGAAGAGTGGGTGGACCACATGGGAAACTTGCTAGGGGGAACCAATGTGATCAGGGACGAAGATAGGGAATGGGAAAAATGGGAGGAATACTATGAAGTTAAGGAACTAGATGGAGATATTAGTTTCGAGGAGTTCGGGGGGGCGCTGAAAGATTTGAAAAATGGTAAGGCGGCGGGGGAAGATGGGATTACTGGGGAGCTACTGAAACACCTCCCGGAGAACTGGAAAAAGGAACTCTGGGAAGTAGTACAGGAGGGGTGGAAAAATGGCGCATTGCTAGAGGGATGGAGAACGGCGCGAATCTTCCCGATTCATAAAGGGGGGGACGAGAAAGATGTCAAGAATTATCGGGGGATCTCGCTTCTCAATCTGGGGTATAAAGTAGTAGCAAGCATCATGGCGAACAGGCTAAGCAGTTTCTTGGAAAAAGAGGGGAAATTCAGAGAGAGCCAGGGGGGTTTTCGCAGAAAGAGAGGAACAAGGGAACAAATTTTCATCTTGAACACGATGGTAGGGAATAGGATTAAGCAGAAGAAAGGGAAACTATACACGGCTTTTGTTGACCTGAGAGCAGCTTTTGACACGGTAGACCGCGATCTACTACTAGAAAAGCTCTGGAAGGTCGGGATTAGAGCGCGTTTCTACAACATGGTAAAGGCCATGTATGAAGTAACGGAAAACGAAGTGATAACAGGGGAAGGGATATCCGAGAGGTTTTCGACAGGGAGAGGGGTGAGGCAGGGCTGTCCGCTGAGCCCCATACTATTTAACGTGTTTATAGATGACATTGATGACTGGTGGGAGAAAAGAGGGGAAGGAGGTACGGTAGTGGGGGGAGAGAAGATTTTCTGTCTAAAATACGCGGACGACATTGTAGTGGCAGCGGAAAGCGCGGGGGAACTCCAAAGCATGTTGNAGAATACGGGACTCTACTTTCAACCCGTTCTATAAGTACCTAGTCAGGCCCGACGAAAAGGAGGGGTATTGGAGCATGAAAGGAGTAACTTGGGGGGACAAAACGATGTGGGCCAGGATGCGCTGTGGGAACATAGGGCGAGCAGGAAACAAGGGTTACGAGGATGTGAGCTGTAGGCTGTGTGGCGAAGTACGGGAGGACCTGGAGCACATCCTAGAGTGTGACAAGGTTAGGGAGGGGAAGCTAAAAGACCTGTGGGGGGAGTGGGAGAATCTGGGAAGAACAGAATCATTTGTGGAGCTGCTAGGGGGGAGACCGATCTCAGAACTGTGCAAGCTGGTCAGGGGATGGGAGAAACGGTTGCGAGGGTTGGAGATGAGCAAGGAAGACCAGTAACTGAGTAGCAATAAGGAGAACTGGGTAGACGAATTTTTTTCAGGACTGGTTAGAGGAGGAGAGAGGGAGGAAACGTTGCTTAATCGAGCCCGAGACTACTCCCTATCAACCGAATTGAGAGCGGGGGCTGAGCCTTTCACGTATCTTCGGTCACGTTATTTTTTCTCGCTGGGGGGAACCCGCGGAGTCCACAGGATGACCCCGTGACGTATTCTCTCCACCACAAAGTCCCTGGACCTTCAGAAGCAGGAAAAGGCTCAAGGCCAGGGCGATTTATCTTGTCGTATCTTATTCTTACTCTTATTCTTACTTTTGTAATATTTAATAGTTAAAAGATAACTGTTACTAGTTTTGTAAACTTTAAGTTTTTTGTATTTTCTGGGCAACATGTGTTACACTGTTTAACAGACCTTTATATGGGGAAAATGGGAGGGGAAACAAAATGTAAAAACCCGAGAGGGTATACATCGGACTTAATAAATAAAAAATATACTTCTTCCATAAGAGCTTTTCGTTTAGGGAAACGTCCGAGGATTTTTGTCACAATTGATATGTTTACAAAATTAATTTCCGCGTGATATCTCGAAAAATGATCAGGTGAAATAATCCTCCATATTGACTCTTCCATCGGTTACTTTCTTGAAATCCATCACCCCATGATAATTCCAAAAAATTCTCAACACGACTTCATTGAAGCTACGTGCAACCTTTTTCCCACATATTTTTTGTGGAATATTAATAAATCATGCCCCTTACCACACGCCGATACAAGATCCCACTGCAATTAGAAAGGAGGTAGAACGAACAGCTGTGTTATTCCACCAGTGATGCACCTCCAATCTCGTACAACTAACGGCCTTAATCCATTTGTTTGATCCAACTTTGGAAAACTCACTTTCCAATTCGCTAGGATTTCTTTTAACGCTATTCGTAATGAATTCAAAGGCCATTCCATGTACTCCAGCCTTCTCACGTTGCGAAAAATATGAGGACAGTTTTATGCACATCTGCATTATTTACCGACAAGTTCAAATAAAATCAGTTATTTCGAACGATCGAGTAAAAGTAAAATATTATTTTCACTGGAGAAATTGATTTGCTCAGTTTTCCTTCATCGGATGATGTAATGCAGCATCTGCACAAGTGAAACTTATTCTCATCACTTTGTTCCTCAATCTTAGTAATTCATTGTGAATAAACGCTAATTATACGTACAAACTGATTACTGTTGGTCGTAATTACTGTGTAATTATTTCCATTTACTTTTATAAGGGAGACCGGGGGAAGCGGTGTGGCCGGGGCATAGTGGGGTACATAAAAAAGAAAGGCCAAAATTGAGCAATTCAAAGGATTAGCTAGGGGTCGATCAGGGATCAATAAAAAGTAAAAAAACTCAAAAAACTCAAATAATACTGAGGAAAAATTGAAAAAAAAATGGAATAACTCTGGAAATTCTTTCAAACACCGGGATGAGCCGCCATATTGGGTATTTTTATTAAAACTGAATTCTCACAATGATCTAGATTCAGATAGATAAATTTCCTAAACCCTTCCCCCGACGGTTGGTAACGACGGAAAAAATAAAAAATGAGCAGAATGGAATCCCACTTACTGTGCATACTCTTTGGTTACTGATATAAACGTCACTTCGCTACTGAAGCAAGAGAATAAGAACAATCAATTAGAAGTATTAGGATTTCACTTCGCAAAATTGAAATGAACAAGACAAACCTAATGAATAAATTCGGAAATTTCAATTTCTAGAAAAAAATGTAATTGAGAAAAAAATGGCATTTTAGAAGAAAAATGAATAATGTTATTTGTTCCTCCAATTACCTCGGTGACAAGTGGACTTGACTAAACATGCCAGAAGACACTTTTTGTAAGGAATTCAATTTCCTATAAGAAATATAATTTGATATTTTCTTCTACAATTGATAATCTGCAAGTTAAATCTATAAAATCTCCAAAAACTTGCAATTTTCAATTTTTTTAACAAAAATATCAAAATATTTCAATTATTATCTATTTTACCGGAAAATACAAAAAGTCATCTTTTATCGGAAACTTAATCCTCTACAATAAAGGTCTGTTTGAAACGCAGTCAAAATTCAGTACATCAACGGTTGACCACAGATCGGCCACTTACGAAAATCTTCGGGAAACCTCGGGTCAACGGTCAGGCCTAGTCAATCACCAAATCTCAGCGTTAGTTAGTCTCAGATCATTGTACAGAGCAGTATCGCACCTTAGGAGCTCTTAGTAGCTACTAGCCTTACCTTCGAACGGCGTTAGTACATCACTCGTTCGAAGCAGTTATTTATCAGTACATCTATTTAAATTCTCAGTACAGTCTCCTATTATTCAGTATATTATTCAGAAAATCTCCAGTGTTAAATTCAGAACAGTTTTAATTGATTTAAGTGACAATTAACAGAGTGTAACAAGTGACGTTAAGGTGGTTCGATTCCACCGAATAAATCAGTATATTTTTTATAGACTCAGTGCGTTCGTTTTTCACCGGCATTTCCACGACCCCTTTCCCAATCCACCCTAAATTCAGTTTTCCCTCCAAACAAGGTCTTTTAATATTTTTTTGTAAGACTGCTCGTTATCGCGATATTTGAGAAACGAAATTAATTTGACGAATAACGAAAATTTTTTTAAATGCATAGAAAATCGTTACGATGTACTCTTCTGTTGATGAACATGAAATTGAAGAAAAATAATTCTTTTATGCGTACCCTACTGTGCCCCAAATTAAAAAATCGATTCATCGGGACCTTCCTTACCGACTTCAGAGATTTCTTATTGTTTTTTTGGAGATTCGAAAGTGAAAAACAAAGAAACAACATTTATAAGTAGGGGAGGGTGGGGCAAAACGGCCCCCCTTGAATTGTCAATAACTTGTGAATGACATTGTGAAAATTCCCAGTTTCAACTTCATTTTGAAGATAATTTTTCATTCTTCAAAACGAGCTCTAACTCATCTCAATCGGATTATTGAATCGGAAAATATTGACGATTGAAGGGGGGCCGTTTTGCCCCATCCTCCCCTAGTTTAAAGTTTTTGGACACTACCTCACTGTGCCCCCAACTGTAATACGTTGGAGACGCGAGTTGATAATTTTAGAATATGAATAATGATTGCTAAAATGCAATGTAAATATGAGACGCTTTGCCTTGGTCTTCCCTACTAAGCCTACTAATTTTGCTTCATCCAGTGAATAAACACGCACCCAATGAGTCAGCACCTCAAAAATGCTCGAAACGAACGAAATTGCGACATTCATTCACTGATCGTGTGTCCAATCACTGGTTCACTTCCTTCACAATTTCTGAAAAATCCATAAATAATCGAATGAATGGTTTCTTTCTAGTCTTATAGATCTGCTCATACCCTCGATGATTGAATCCAGATATCACACAATTTCTCATCTGATTTATAATATACCCGTATTCCTCCCGTCGTAACCCAAGTTTTGTACATTACTTGCGTTGGGTACTGGCACTGCATCAGAAGTAAGAAGGGGGCTCGCGCAAAGGTGCGAGGATTTACGACAGACTCTAAATTTTACTGATAAAATCGACCAAGTTTTACGAGTGTAACCGTCTACAATCCCCCCACCTTGAGATGTGTGTCTGTGTGTATTTGTGTGTATCAGAAACTCTTAAACTGTTGGCGCACACTTCTGCTAAGAGATGACTTTTTTCATCGCTCTCTTATAAAAGGATTTTCAAAGTTGAATTAGAAAGGAGGGGCTGTAAAAGTAATTTGACCCGATGGTCCAAAAAAAAAGTGAGATGAGCAGATGTAATTCCATCCTAAGAAATGTCTTTGTTTGTAGTTACACCAAACGGGACTATAATTTGTGAATAGTAAATTATAACATCACAGGATCAATAAAAGATTCTAGGATGAAATATATTTGACCGTTCTTTCGATTCAATCAGCTGATTACCAAGAGACTAAAAGGTGAATTCATCATTCTAGTGTCGAGCGAATAATTCACTTGGGTAATGTCACTGACATTCGAACGACCTCGTTTTATTCTCGTCGAAAGTATCCAATAAGAAGTCCTTCGTATTTCATTGTGGGATGTCTTCGGAATGTACTCACGAATGAAAATTCTCCGTGCCCACATGCATTCACATGTCGAATAGCAATTGCATTTCTTTCCACCTATTGATAAAACGAATTTGAACGAAAAAAGACAAAAATCCTTCCCATAAATTTTCCATCAGCACTTCACGATTTTTTACATTGTTTACATTTCATTTACATACTCCACCGAAAAATCACGATGTAAACATCTCAAACATGACGAAATAGCTTGAAGTTACCCTCGACAAAAAGCTCTTATGAAGTATTCACCAACATCGCGAATCAAAAAGTCATCACGGGTAGACTACACTACCTATTTAAACAGGTTTTATTACGAAAGCTTTCTAAACCTCGTATTGAGCGCACACATGAACATCGTAAATAAAAAAGCAAAAGCCATCACGGATTGGTTGTACTATCTATTCAAAAACAAAGTCCTGTCGACATAAACTGTACCCAAATTGTATATGAGGCACTAATCAGGCCAGCAATAACCTATGGTTGTCCCGTCTGTCCCGTCTACCTATTGGGAACAGGAAATATCGTTGAGGGCGCTGTTTTTTCCCAATATGGCCGTCAAAGAGGTATACACACACGCGCTCATACAAGCCCCCATTTGCTTGTGTATCGTAGATGTGCACCCTTAACGCAGACATTCATAGAGGGCGTCTTGTTATTAAGCGTCCCCAATATCGCCAAATTGTAAGTTACTCAAAACAAATATCTCCGTGTGATGAATAATGCCTACAATGACACCCTTATCTCCTCCCACCACATTAGATCCAACACAGAGATGATCCATGACTGCATAAATCGCATTGCAGACAATTTCGAAGTCAAGCTTAAGAATTGTCCAAATTCATCAATAAATAGTATCAATTTCAAGATGGTTAACTGGCCGTCGTTAATATGTCACGTTGATGTATAGCGTTGCGGAGGCACTCAAACCGCTCATATACTGTGACCGTCATGATCCCGCTCTTGAGATTAGTATGTTCTTGTACTCCCAGAGAACTAACTCTACTACCGATCAACAGTATCTACCGAATAACCTTAATAAGTCTTATAACTTTAGGAAATGCGATCTAAATCATTTATATGCGCAGCTTCGCGTTTGTGATTGGTCGGACTTAGACTCGAAGGATTGTACTAATGTAAATAATACTTGTGATAAATTTTATAATACCGTGAACGAGGTTCTTGATCACATGTCCCCCTGCGTGGAACAAGAAACCCTGAATATCCTCCTTGGTGCACATGTCACACACAACAATTACGACCTTTTCACTTTCTTTGTCATGTTCACTATTTTGATCTCTTCTCTTTGCTGCTTGACGTTTATATGTTAACCTCTATTATATCATACTTCTTACATTTATTACCTACTGCGAATATATAAACTGCGTTTATCATTTCGACACCATTTATAAGTCCTGTAATTGGCCTCGGCTGTCCTGATTTGAATAAACAAATAAAAATAATACTCAACAAATAAGGTGTTCAATATTCATTTTTCCGTACTATTAACATACATTCTATTTTGCAACTCAACCCTACTCTTAACTCAACCCCCTGTTATCTAAATAAAATATAAACCTCATAATACATAATTTCCATAATCCTTTTTCACTCTCCAACAAAATAAAAGATGGAGTGGATTTCCATGTGAATTCACTGCAATCGGCCTAAACCCACTCGATCCTGTTGGCATATTCCCCCCTCCCGCATCCCCCTGAAACTTGAAAACGAGCCGGGAAAGCTCGTTTCACTGGAAAAGGAGGGGCAGAGGTCCACGTAAAGGACTCGAGGGCAATTGTAGTCCTCGTTTTCCCCTCCCCCAACGGCGTTTTCCACTTTAACGACTGAGCCGAAACCAAATCGAAGTTTCAAATTAAAGCCCCAGGTCGATGAACCGGGCTTACTGTCCATTCCACTCTCTTCACTCGGCTCGCACATAGTAATGTCCTCTGTCAATAGTTTATCCACTCCAACGCAACAATGTTAATCGAACAATTTATTCATCAAATTAATAGGGAATAGCAATTTTGGAGCCTCTCTGAATATGGGGCTTTCATCAACAAATCATTCCGAATAATAGATTAACGTTATATTGAGGATTTCGTGATTTTCAATCATGAAATTCGGGGATTAAATTGCGTGAGAAAAATTTTGAATGAATTTATTGTCCATTCCACATCTGAGTTTATTGATTTTCAACAAAAAGATCGCTAAAATCGATAGGCAAATTGTAACAAAGAAAATGATTCAAGTTAAACATTCTTAAGAATATTCAAGTACTTCGTTCAAGGTAGCAACTTTTTTTCAAGTATAATTTCAGGTTTGCCGAAAATCTTGCCATCGCCAGGTACAAAAAAGTCCATGACCGTTGCCATGACTTCGCCGTGGTGAACCCATGACCGTTGCCATGGTATTTTGGCCGCTTGCTGTGGCCGTTGCCACGGCACTGCCCTGGCATTGCCATGACGTTGCCATGGAGCATTGGCCATGGCCGGAGATTGTTGCCATGGCCGTCGCCAATATTCTATGGAAATGCCATGGCGACAGCCAGTGCCATAGATTGTTGCCATGGCCGTAGCGTTGCCACGGGGGATTGCCATTGGGCTTTTATGGAGGATTGCCATAGGGTTGCCATGGGCGCTCGTCATAGGGTTGTTATAGGGGATTTCTATCGGGTCGGCTTTTATGGGGGATTTCCATAGGGTTGTTGTGGGGGACTTGCCCTAGGATTTTTATTGAGTTGTTGTAAGGTTGTCTATAGGGTTGTCGTGGAAGATTACCATAGGTTTGCCATAGGGGATTGCCATAGCGTTGCCTGTAAGGTTGCTATGGGGTTTTTATGGGGGATTGTAGTAGGGTTGCTTATAGGGTTTTTATGGAGGATTGCCATATGTTTACCATGGGGTATTGTCATAGGATTGCCATAGGGTTTTTGAGGACTGCCACCGGGTTTTCATGGGGTTTTTATGGGCGATTGTAATAGGGTTGCCTATAGGTTTATCATGGTGCATTTCCATAGGGTTGCCATCGGCGCTCGCCATAGGATTTTCATGGGGGATTGCCATCGGGGCTCGCCATAGGGTTCACGGAGAGAATAGTCAGAGAATTTTTGTGGGGAAATTCCGGGAAAAATTCTAGTGCTGCACTAGAATTGAGGCGCAATATGCCAGCATATGAAAATTTCCCCTTCGGCACTAGAAAATTTTACGTTTCATCACGAAATCTTCTTTATCGGCAAACGAAAAATTACTCGACAGACAAAAAAATTTTCCCCGGCCATCATTTTTTTTCCCCTCNCCAGCATATGAAAATTTCCCCTTCGACACTAGAAAATTTGATGTTTCATCACGAAATCTTCTTTATCGGCAAACGAAAAATTACTCGACAGACAAAAAAATTTTTCCCGGCAATAATTTTTTTTCCCATAATTATTCATTAATAACATCAATGTTATTCAAATTAATGTACCACAGTATCAACAAAAATGAGCCTTAAGCCAACGAATTATTTTTATAGATTTTTTTTATTGCATTTGTTCCACGATTACAGGGAATTACATTATCTTAAAACGTCATCACTGAATAATGTCAATTTTCAACAATTTCTACGACCGGTTGCTTCACACTTGTTTTTCACAAAAATGATATGGTTAATCACACTTTCAGAGAAAAATAAGCCCAATAATCGCTGATTGGCATNTGAGCCTTAAGCCAACGAATTATTTTTATAGATTTTTTTTATTGCATTGGTTCCACGATTACAGGGAATTACATTATCTTAAAACGTCATCACTGAATAATGTCAATTTTCAACAATTCCTACGACCGGTTGCTTCACACTTGTTTTCCCACAAAAATGATATGGTTAATCACACTTTCAGAGAAAAATAAGCCCAATAATCCCTGATTGGCACACAATTCTACAGAACACGCACTAACGTTATCCGACGTTGAAGACGCCATTTGTGAGTCTCCACTCGGGACTCCCGAGTGCAGCTGTTCGACTCACTTCGGCGAGCTGAACGTTGAAGATGTCGCGCGAACACGTGTGAGGATAGGAAGAATGGCAAAAATTCCAGTGCTAGCACTAGAAAAATTCTCCAACTGCACAATAAAATTTCTAATGTTACCAAGAATTAATCAAGTTTTTCCCACAATTTTCTACGGAATTCCCCACAAAATTGACACACCGGGAAATTTTCTAGTGCCAGCTCTAGAATTTTTCTCATGCTTCTTTGCAAAAATTGATCAACTTACAGCAAAATTTCCGTGCTGATCTAGAATTTTTATTCTTATTTGGATTAAAATATGGGAGTTCGGCAGTTTCCCGGGTAGAAATCACGCCGCTCGAGCTCGGCTCGGAACCCGTATCCCAGCTAGAAATACGCCACTCCGCCCCAGCTTGGGATAAACGCGCGTCACATGTACCCGAGGTTGAGCCGCGTCACGCGCTCACAGCCCAGCGTTAGACTATTACGCGAAACCCTTCGCTGGGCTTTAGTTGAATGGCCACTGCTCAACCTCAGGTTCATCTCCAATTACTCAATCCCAGTATACTTAACCTCAATAATGATTTGACAGGTCCGATGGCATCGTGATTTGAGCGAAAAAACAATCGAATAAATGTGAAGATGCTTNTGAATACAGGTATGCCAAAATAACACTCATGAAAAAATTCAACAGAAAAACCTAGCGCTTTCTATTAAATTTCTATTGGAATTCTATGAGAATTCTCTGAAAATTCTATTAGAATTCTATTCGTTTCTTGCGCCGATTCTATAGGAGGTTATGCAACTTCATAGTCTTTTTTTTAAGGTAAAATTTGGTGCAAGAAAGTAAATAGGTTTTTATGTTCCTAGAGATTTTCTTAGGCGTAAGATTTCTAAGTTTTTTCCGCTCGGTTTTTCTTCTTTTCTTTTAATCAAATGCAGGAACAAAACTTGGAAAATTCATGCCCAATAGTTTCTTTCTAGATTGTGCCTATAAAATATTCTTGGTCTTTTCTATAAACTCTGAAGAGGATTTCCCCTAGAAAAAATTGCCCGAACTACTTGGATATACTTAACAAGAAAATAGAGATATTTCCATTCAAATCATGCGTAAAAAATGATAATAATATTTTCATAAGACCCTGAAGTACACGTTTGAAGACATCAGGAAGCCGTACATACTCTGGGTAGAAGGGAACAAATGGCTTGTATGTGGCATAGAGCGTTGGAAACGTAAGCCCCAGTGTTGGGCATGTATGGCCTAGACGTCTGGGAAACGATCTCCAATATGTCAGCCAATGTGGGAGACCTCTCTCTCTCTCATACCCTGAAGATAAACTCGGAAAACGTAGATGGAATAATCCCTATACTTTTTCCTCAGCCTCTTGAGTCATTCCTCAAAAATTGAAAACGACTAAAAAGAAGATGATAAACTCAAAGAAGATTATAACTCATGAAATTAAAAAATTAATCCAACTCGTTCAAATGAAAAAATAAAAAATCCCACTCTGAGATTTACTTTTTATCAACGAGTCATTAATGGCACATATTCATTATATTTTAAATCTCATGGATTTTGTTTAACGAAAACAATTAATGAAATTGATAGGGGAGGGTGTGGCAAAATGGAACGACGGGGCAAAATCGAATGCGGGGCGAAATGGAACGATACAAAAGACGAATATAGAGCGAAATTCAGACAACTTTTTTTTTTCACCTAATGCGAGCTCAAAAATGATGATTGGGGGTTAAGTCAGTAACATCAGTCTACTCTGCAGTTTTCGTTATCTTGTAATCTAAGGGAGATAGGAGAATTTTGATGAGGACCTTTTTTGTAGAAAATTTCAAGGGCTATAAAAAAGGTCGTTATGAGAATTTTGTGCATCTTCATTGTAAAAAAGAGAATTCGAGGTTAAAAAACTGAAGAAAAATGTGATATTTCTGTAAATTCAATTATAGAGTAATAGACGATTATAGATCAATAAATAAGACCTTTGGAATATTATTATTGTTCTATGAATAAATTGAATACTAAAAAAATTCACGACCAAAATTCACGACCGTTCCTTTTTGCCCCACCCTCCCCTAGCATTTGACTCTTAGAACAAAAGTCTTCCTAAATTTTGAATCTGTTCGAATTTGTTTGGTAATTTTCCTTCAACTTTTTTCTCCATGTACACAGAGAGAAAAATGGACATAATATCACAAAAATCATTTCTTGAGCGAAAAACATCGCATACGTATTTGATCAATTTCTAGTAGGTATCACACAATAAATAGGTGCTCTTCGGGCTAATGAGGAAGTTACTGAATGAAAAGATGATGCCTTTTTTCGAAATAAGATAATATTCCTTAAAACACAAGAATAGTTTGCCAGAAGGAAAATAATTTCCTTCGAACTCAAAGCGATTGAGCATAAGCGACGGTTATATATTTTTAATATCTGGAGGTTTTCCTGTGCATAAACTCTCTATCCAGTCAATATGAAAATCGCCGGTTCATGATTCACAGAATCGAAGCTTCTAATATTTTTAGTCATTTTCTCATCTTCTGATCCAAAAAAACGATTTCTTGTGGCAAGAAATTCTCACTTTATCATGAAATGTTCATGTTCAAGCCATGAACACTTCACCGAAATCTGACATTGTCTAACACATTATCCGGAATTCTTATTCCAAGAAATTTCTCAAGAGATGAAATATTTGGCACAAGAAATTAGTTTTGTGATATTATGACGATTTTTCTCTCAGTGTATGACACCGGAACGAATGATTTGAGATAAAATGTGACATTTTCCTCTCCTTTAGTAGGCTAAATAGTTGGAAGAAAACTGAAATTTCATGAGCAGTTGCCTAAATATTTTCAAAACAGTGATCGATACAGGGGAAAAATAATGAAAATTCATCCAAATTCGAAATTTTTGAAGAGCAGAAAGATGAGCATTCCTCAACTCATCTGAATTTTCAATCACAACATTGGTAAACTTTAGTAAACTAAATCATATAATGTATTCTTTAATTTTCAATCAATTGAAAATTCAAAAACTCGTTTACCTTAACTTTTCAGATTTCTATTAATTTTCAAGAAAAGGGGAGAATGGGACAAAATGGAACGGTAGAGAATTTTGGTTTTCAAAAACTATAGGACCTTTTTTTAATATTCAATTTATTCATAGAACAATAATAATATTCCAAAGGTCTTATTTATTTATCTATAATCGTCTATTACTCTATAACTGAATTTACAGACATCAGATTTTTTTTCAGTTTTTTAACCTTGAATTATCTTTTTTACAATGAAGATAGCAAAATTTTTATAATGACCTTTTTTATAGCCCTTGAAATTCTCTACAAAAAGGTTCTTATCAAAATTCTCCTATCTCCCTTAGATTACAAGATAGCAATAACTACAGAGTAGACTGATGTCACTGACTTAACCCCGAATCATCATTTTTGAGCTCACATAAGGTGAAAAAAAAAGTTGTCTGAATTTCGCTCTATATTCGTTTTTTGTACCGTTCCATTTTGCCCCACCCTTTCCCACAAATTTCTGAAAATTGTTTCTTTTTTTTGCTTCCGAATGAAAGCATTAAAATCGTTCCATTTTTAGATTCTCTAATTTAGCTTGGAAATGATGTAGCATGGTCTAAACCGTAAAAATACGAAGTTTGACCATCCAGTGTGTATGTGCGGGGGTCCTCCTGGTGGCCAACTTTGAGAAAATCGAAAAATTAAAGGACTAAAATAATTTTTAAAAAATTTGAAATTTTGTCACATATAGGTATTAATGAGAACTAACTCTGTGCTCAATTTCAGCCCAATCGATCCAGCCGTTTTGGAGGAATCACCACCTATTTCTAAATCGTTTTTCGCAAATATCTCAAAAACTACTCAACCGATTTCAATTTTCTTTTTTTTTCAAAATATTTGTCCCGATGTCTTCAATCGTAATCAATCAAAATATGCATATCCGTTCATACAAAGTTTCCGAAATATTTCCATTTTTCGGGTTTTCACTCAAAATACTTGTTAGTACACTCACTTTTGCAAAAATCGAGATATTAACTTGAAATTTGGCTTGAAGTTTCCTCGTTGCACCAGAATTTTTGGTATTGAAGATGAGCTAAAATTTCAAATATTCGTCTTAATGTCCTCTATCTTAAAGAATCAAAATATGCATATGTCCATCTAGTCCATACAAAGTTGCCGAAATATTTCCATTTTTCGATTTTTCTTTAAGGGGAGACTAGTATGAGTTTCAAAAATCGTGGGTTATTGGAGTGAGACTTTTCATACGTTGAAGATCGATTATATAGATCTGAAAATGAATAATTAGTGCAAAAAAATTTTTCTTTCATTGTTCTTTTCCCCGAAAACGCTTAAAATGCCAAAAACAGTCCAGGGCCTCCAATTTTTGAGCAACGAAGGATTTTGTTTTTTCAAAATTTTCGGAAAAATATGTGGAATAACAATTACGAGCTATTTTTTTTTAATTCGCCTCTTATATGGCTAAATTTGCTTTTTTGTATTTTTTTGCACAAATAGTGATTTTATATGAAAAAACCGAAATCAGCTCTGGAGGAGTCGAATTTCAAAAAACTGGTTCGTTATTGTTGTTCCACACATTTTTCTGAAAATTTTGAAAAAAAAAATCATTTGTAGCTCAAAAATTGGAGGCCCTGGACTGTTTTTAGCATTTTAAGCGTTTTCGGGCAAACGAACAACAAAAAAAATTTTTTTTTGCACTAATTATTTGTTTTCAGATCTATATATTCGATCTTAAACGTTGAAAAGTCTCACTCCAATAACCCACGACTTTTAAAGCTCATAGTAGTCTCCCCTTAATTTAATGTAATGTTTAACTTAATGTAATTTCGGCAAGTAATTTAGGATCTCGCAAGGGACGACTTTATCTGGTCAGGTTTGCTCCTAACTTAGGTTTTCCTCGAACCTGCAGTAAATACGATATAGGAGAGGTTGGGAAGAATTCGGATGGTGGAGAGGAGGGGAGGGTGAAAAAGGTACAAATTGCAAAAATTGAGAGAAGTATCCGAGAGTGAAAAATATTTATTATGCTGAAACCATTCGGAGGCATATCATCAATTTATTGATGGCGAAGAAAGCATTAAGGGGATACTACTGTGAGTTTTTAAAGTCGCGGGCGGTTGGAGTGAGATTTATCATGTATTCAAGACCGATTATATATGTCTACAAATGAATAATTAGTGCAAAAAAAAAATATTATTCATTGTTCGTTTACTCCACACACGCTTCAAATGTTAAAAATAAACCCGGGTCTCCAATTTTTGAGCTACAGAGGTTTTTTTTCAAAATTTGTGAATAAAAAAGTGTACAATGGTAATTATGAATTAATTTTTTGAAATTCGACTCCTACACAGCTAATTTCGATTTGTTCCATATCAAAATTTGCGCCATTCATGTAGAATAAGCAAATATAAACAATCAATTTTTTTGCACTAATTATTAATTTTTGGATATATATATAATCGATTTTCAATATATGAGTAATCTCATTCGAATAGCCCGCGACTTGTAAAACTCATAGTAATCTCCCCTTAAAACATCACGCAGTGACTAGCTCACTATCATATATGCTCATTGCCTCCTGCTTGTTTTTATTATTCGTCATCTCAATGATTTCGCAGTCTCTCAAATGATTAAAATAATGTAAAAATTTTATAATTTTTATGATGCCTCCATCCACGCATCTGGTGATAGGCGCTGCAAAATTCAACGGACTAACACTCTCAAATTGATGGCACCCATTTCGCCCTAAACGACAAGAGTGCGACAGATTGTCCCACAAACACTTCTGTCTCCCTTTTTCCCCACGGGATAGTGCGATAAGCCGCTACGCCAGTGCCCGGACCGTTATCACTGTCCATTCAGTTATTTATTAGTTCGTTCCTCGTCGCGAATAGCTTGTAAAAATTTGTGAGATTGTTATCCGAACTCACTTGGCGTCTGATCATTATCAGCAATGAAATAAAGAGGAGATATCAATTTTTCGTTGAGAAAAACTTCAGAAATTACTCTCATCAACTCTATATAATTGTTCCCCTCTTTTTTTCAATTCCAGGTGTCGATTGAAGCAGTGGAGACGAGATTTACCCCCAACTTCCGTGATAATTACATTCCATAATGAGGCTAGATCGACTCTCCTTCGTACAGTTGTCAGGTAAAGCATAATCCCTACGAGAATTGAAGATAATAAATTTATTGATCTTCGAAAAAATGAGTAAAAACGCGATAAAACTTTTTTGAAAAATCATAAAAACATTTTATTCGCCGATAAAAATTCGCTCTTGTCGATTTATTTCGTTCAATTTTATTGCTTGGAACCGATAAAACAACATATGGATGCCCAACCCCGCCGGAAATGGACTGAGTTTTCCATTGCAAATAGGAAATGAGAAAACATTCTTGGATACTACGTTGTCCTTTCTCCATTGCCAGTTGGGTTGACATTGTGGAACGATGGCAACCGATGGAATTTTTTAATCGTCATTCCACCACGTTCTCCACCAACAACGACAATCCTTTGAGCCCCCCGTTCTTTTTACCAGACACCTCTATCGTATAAATCACGAATTTCTCCCATAACCGTAGAATTAATTAATTAATTTTTCTTACTTGTCGTCTTGATATTTTTGAATTTCTCTCAGCGGTATGAATTATTAATTTACGGGGGATGTCGTTTCAGTGTTCTGAATAGGAGCCCTGAACACCTGATTAAGGAGATTATTCTGGTGGATGACTTCAGTGATCATCGTGAGTAATTTATTGAATGATGTAAAGTATTTTGATTGGAAATCAAAAGAAGACTCATTGGTTTTTTGGAAAAAAGCAAAACCAATTTAGTGTTTTCATTTTCGTCAACACTGGGTCAAATTGGGTTGTTTTTTACATCAATTTGTAGGTGAATAAGTAGATCTGTTGCATGTTATAATGAGAACTAGAAAACATTGGAAGAAAAATCAACTTTACTTTAGTGATTTTATTTTGTCGCTAGGGGGCTTCACCCCTGCTGGCTTCGCTCGTCACAATAGAGAGGGGCTAAAATGAATCGAATACCCCATAATTTCCATCTCATAAACTATTATGGATATGGAAAACATTAAAGTCTTCAGAGACATACAGATATTTCTAGAAATCTGATAACAAAAAATCCTCCAACATCTCGCAATGAAATGAAACTCGATTGACTTATTTATTTCCAGCTGAGGATGGTGAGGAGCTGTCTAGAATTCATAAGGTTCGCGTGATAAGAAACGAGAAGCGAGAGGGTCTGATGAGGTCACGTGTTCGTGGTGCAGATGCTGCAACAGCCAGTGTTTTGACATTTCTCGATTCTCATTGCGAGTGTAATGCAGACTGGTTGGAGCCTCTATTGGAGAGAGTCGATGAGGATCCAAGTCGGGTTGTTTGTCCTGTCATCGATGTCATCAGTATGGATAACTTCCAGTACATAGGTAAACAGGACAGAATAAACGAATTGATGAATTTTCATAATTAAAAAATAAAAATACGAAAACATGAACTGCAGTTCATTGCATTGAAATTCAATTTAGATTAAATTCATTAATTTTTATTTATTTATTTAGACTGATGTAACTCATGTAGTGAGTTATTTACACAATCATTCACATTTAATATGGTCAGTTGCATTTGCGATTTTTTTTAGTAAAGGGCGAAGAATATTTCGATTTTTTCAATCTGTCTAATAGTTTAGATCTCCGGTGAGCATATATTAGACAATGCCACAGGACATGTTCAAAGTTTTGGCGTTCTACTCCACAAGAACAACTTGGGTCATTATTCATTTAGTTTATTCAATTCTAATCGTCGCAAGAATTTCTCGGACACAATACATCGTCGAACTAAAAAAATATTACAAAGTTGAATATTGGCCAAGTGCAAAATCAATAAAGTCACTTTGTTGTTGGAGAAAAAAGGGAGAGGGGAGTTCAATCACGGTTTGTTCTCGATTCAGGTGCTTCCGCAGACCTCAGAGGGGGCTTCGACTGGAGTCTAGTGTTCAAGTGGGAGTACTTGAGTCAACTTGAGAGACAGTCGAGACAGAAGGATCCAACCCAAGCCATAAGGACACCCATGATAGCTGGCGGTCTATTCGTTATTAATAAAGCATATTTCGAGAAACTGGGAAAGTATGACACACAGATGGATGTGTGGGGAGGAGAAAACTTGGGTGAATACTCACATTCAATTCAATTTCAATCATTCACTCAAATAGCCAATGGGCGCTTTGCGCCCGTCGCTGAATTAATTTATACTATTTCATTTTATTTTATTTTATTTCCATTTCCGTATTCACAATTAGATTAATTGAATTCTATCCGTTCTGATTCTTATTATGTATATTTTTTCCTTTAATTCACAAGTTACAACATTGAATGAAGAGAAATTAAGTTAAATATGAAACAAAAATGATTTTTCTGTGATCAATGATGTCAACAATCTCACTTTTGATATTAATAAACATACAAAACAAAAGTCATTCGAAATCTCATTCGGCTAATAAAAAAATCTCCGTGTATTCCTAAAAATTTTTAAAATCTATTTTTCCCTTTATATGGTAAAAGGATATCGGTACGCCTCATTTCTAATGGTCGGATTCGAATTATGATTATGAAAAAGAAATGAAAACAGAATCAGAAAGGGATAATCGGCTAGAAATTTTTTTTTTTTCAAGTATTAGAAGGATATCAATATTTCAGTGAGAAGAAATTAAAAAAATGCAAAAAATAGGGGGAAAAAAATAAAAAAATTAAATTTCCGATGTCTCCGGAAAGTTTTCAAATTGATATATTTTTTCGAATAATGAAAGAATACCCATAAATTCGATTTCAATCCTTGCCTTTTGATAGAATAAAGGGAATAAATAACAGAAATTGAAAATTGGAGAGTAAAAAATTTATCGCATTATTATTATCTAACAATAATTAATTAATTTTTCCAATAGAAGGAATGTATAATGAACGGAGATGTCAATGTCAAATCTTAACATTTTTATTAACTTCATCCAAGTATGAATTCATTGTTATTATTCATTACAGCATGGATTAATTTTGACATTGTTTTGTTCATGAATCGTTTCTGGAAAAAATGTCAAAAGACATTTGTGAAATTAATCATCATCGAAGGAATCATGACATTGTGAAACACTTCATGGTTTTCATTTTCACTTCCAGAAATATCGTTTCGAGTTTGGCAGTGCGGTGGAAGTTTAGAGATAATTCCATGCTCGCGTGTTGGCCATGTCTTCCGAAAACGTCATCCATACTCATTCCCTGGGGGAAGCGGAAATGTCTTCGCGAGAAATACACGACGTGCTGCTGAAGTCTGGATGGATGACTACAAACATTTTTACTACAATGCTGTACCACTGGCGCGCAATATTCCTTACGGAAAGTACGATCTCTTCTGGAATTTATGTAGGGGATGTCGAGTTCGATAGCTAGAGGAATTGTTCGTTGGAAAATTCAGTGTGCAGACTCTCTACCTTTAGTAGTTTTGAACTTATTTCAACGAAAAACAATTTCTTTTAACAATGTTTGTTGTCCAAGCTCTTTTGAAAAAATTAGAATTCATCTTGCTTTGAGGGAAAAGGATTATGTAATTTCACGTTTCAGATAGAATTCAAGTGAATTTGAATAGTTTTTAGTAGAAATAAAATGTAAATTTGGGCAATTCCATGAATTTTCAATTAAAAATCAACATTTCGTACTAAATTGAGCGAAATTTTACTTACTCTCATTAAATAATTGATATGAAATCTAGTTTCCATTGATTTTTCCATCACATTATGGAAAAATAAATGGAATATATTATTTTTCAATGTCGATATTTCATTTAATGTGATTAAATCGTATTTTTTAATTAAATGAATGAATTCGATGAGTACAGATCTTTCTTGTAAGAACATGGTTAATTAATTTTCTATTCTTCCAGCATCCAAGACAGACTAGAATTGAAGAGAGCATTGGGTTGTAAGCCCTTCAGTTGGTACTTGAAGAAAGTTTATCCCGAATTGGTGATACCGACTAGTGAAGGGGGTCCAGGTGGTGCTCTCAAACAGGGTAATGCTTGTCTAGACAGCATGGGCCATTTGCTGGACGGCAACGTAGGTCTCTATCCATGTCACGATACGGGTGGTAATCAGGTAAATATTTTCCATCCTTATTAATAAATTATTTTTATTTTTTTCTTCGTAGCAAAAAAATAAATAAAAAATTGAATCGTTCATTAAATTTCGAAGAGCGAAAATTCTGCAGAAACTTTATGAAATATTTCATGATCTACACATTTTAACTTTTTCTCTTGGCATTTCCTTTTAAAATCAATCAATACTACGATATTCCAAGAATTGATAGAACAGTTTTATCAAATCATGATTTTTTTCTATTGATAAGAACAAAAAAAATTGGGATTTTTTACTGATTCAATTTTGTTTCCATATACTTTCGGACTTTTGGTTTGATATAGATTCTATTTTTATTTCTTTTGATAAATTCATGAATTATTCTCAGGGTTTCAAATATTTACAAGCGAGGCAATTAAATCGTGGCTGACGAAAAAAATTGAATGTAATTATCCATAAAATCTTTTTTGTAACCCTTGAAATTCTCCAGAAAAAAAGATTTCTCATCATTGAGAGATATTTGATCTCTAAAACCTGTCTAAAATTACATTTTTCCATTCTAAAAAACGTTCTCATAATTATTTAATACCCTTTCTAGGAGTGGAGCTTGACAAAGGACGGTTTAATCAAACATCACGACCTGTGCTTGACTCTCCCGATGTATGCTAAAGGCACGACACTCCTCATGCAGATATGCGATGGCAGTGAGAATCAGAAATGGCGACACCTCGAGGGTGGCTTAATTCGTCACTCGAGGATCCCCGTGTGCATGGACTCAAGATTCCACGCACAGCGAGGCATAACTGCTGAGAAATGTGACTCGAGCGCTGAATCCCAACGGTGGCACCTCTACAATCATGGACATTAGTCGCTTCTGTGGAATTAGCAGTCTTTCGTTGAAACTATCATTATTTTTTAAGTGTTATCCATCCATTTCGAGTTTTTTTCTCATTGGGTGGACAGAGAGAAGGAGAATACTCAGAATTTCAAGTGATGCTCAGAATTACACAGAAAAAAATAGTTCTTGGGTTGAGGATTTTATTCCCGACATGCAGTGCACTGTCCTTTATTTCTGAGTTGTTAAAAATTTGTATCATCTTATCATTGAAATCTCAAGTAATTTCGTCATTAAAAGTTTATAATTTTATGGAGAAATCAATGAAAACTGTTGATTTTAATTCAATTATTCCATAAAAATTACTAGTCAACTGTTCCTGAAATTTCATTTTTTTCCAACAGTGAAAGAAAATACATTTTTTATGAATAAGAAATTTTTTTAGAAAAAATTCTCCGAAATTTTCAACTGAATCCACTCATTATTGGGATAATTGCACGATTAATTAATCATCAAACAAATGGAAACAATCCTGCAAAGAATGATTTCTAATGGAGAATTCGACAATTGATTCAAGAATTATTTTCTATCTGTGAATCGACTTCTTATTAATTGATTATTAATAAATGGATAATTGACGATGGGATTTGACGAGTGGCTAAAGAGGGATCTCGAATGAGTATTGTTGAGTGATTAGATGGTGCCTGTGGCACCGTGTGCTTGTAAAAGCTTCCAATTTTATGAGGATTGAGGTTTATGAACTATTCAGTTGATTAAATATCGATCTACGCTTGAGATTTTTCTGTAATCTACGTTTCGATATCATACGACTGTATTTATAAGTCAATTTGACTAATGATTTTATATAATGCATCTTCCCTTGACTTTTTGTACGAGAAAATTTCGAGACTTTAAGACTTCCCAGCAGATGTACTTATGGCCAGAATATACCATCGAGTGATGATTATTTTCCATTATGTTTGAGGGACTATCTTTTCAATCAAAAATTGTTCGTTGTAGAGATGTTGAAATTGAGGACAAATAACAAAAGACTTTTTTTAAAAGCAAAAAATGTTACTTGACATTTTCTTTAAAAAAATAGTCGACAGTTTTATCATCTCCCATTGAACATAAAAAAAGTAAAATCGTACTCTTCCTTTAGAATTCTCCTAGTCCTATTGTTCATGTTTGTAAATAATATCGCAAAATTTACATGAATGTCTGCGCTGATAAAATATCCAGAAGAAAAATCAAACGAAATAATTCTTCCAATTTTGCCAATAATTTAACAAAAAATTTATCTCGCAATTTTTCAATCTTTTGTCTTCATAAAGAATTGAGAAAAATAAGTCTTCAATTTGTAAAACTGTCGCGCAATCGTTACCAGAGATTTATTTTTGTAATAAATTGTATAATTGTATTTTAGTTGTCGTCTATTGTTAATGATATACTCAACGATTTGATGAATAGTGTTCCAAAATACTTAAAAGGGAATTATTAGAATGGACGAAATCGTTTCAGTGTTTGAATTTCATTGGAATTTAATATAAAAAGCTTTTTGTAATAAAAATAATGCTGAAAGGGGATAAGAATTCGTGCCCAAGAATATATTTGTACGTCAGGAGAACAATTTTCTGTGATTTTATGTTGAAAAAAATCAAAAGTAAATTAAAATAAAATTTGAGAGAAGATAAATTTTTAAAAAAATCGCGACTGATTTTCAAAATATCTCAAAACACATAGGAACAGAACTGGGCAGAAATTTTAACATACATTTTGGTAGAGCATTTAATTCCCTACAAAAAAAAATCAGACTAGTTTATCATTTTATTTCATTTGCCACGAAAAAAAATAGAGAGATTATCAAAGAATCAACTTGGGTGATGCAAATTAAAACTCCATATTATGTAAATATGAGCGTTTAAGTATAGAAATAATATAAGATTATACATATTAGCTATTAAGATTAATTATAATCGATAACATAAGATGTAATATAGTGGGTGGCTCGAATTTCCATGAAGAAGAAGGAATGAAAGAAATGATTAATAAGCCAAGTGCAATATATCAACGATGAAGCAATATGCATTCAGTTATTGAGGAATGATTCCAGAAAAAATTCTTGAATGACAATTTCTTCTATTTTTATTCCAATTAATTGAAGAATTTTGAGAATGCCTGGATGAAACCCAGGGGAGAATTCAACAATCATGAAATGACTCCAGTACTGACTTGATTCATTAAAAAAATCAAAACACTTGCATTTCAAAGGTGAATGAACCGTATGAAGAGGCATTCACCCGATATTTTGCAACTGTATCATAACTATTGTGTGTACATCACTGAGTTACCCCCTATAAGAAATACTCTAGCTGAAAAAATTTTTTGGTTAATAAAAAATGAAGAAAAAATTACCAGAGTTGTTTATTTCACGATAAAAACTCCAGAGTGGATTTTTGTGGGGAATTTTCTTAACTTTAGAAAGGCTGTACGACGTGAGATATGACATAGTGAGTGATGCCAATTTCCATGATGAAGAAGGAATTAAAGAGATAGTTAATAAACCAAGTGCAATATATCAACGATCACGCAAAATCCATTCAGCTATTGAGAAATAATTCCAGAAAAAATTTCATTAAAAAAAATGGAAAAAATTCTGAACTTTTTCAAAGAGCGTTTTTAATTGAGATTCAGAATGAGTTGAAAAAAGTGGGAATTACATATATCTGATTCGCTGTGGCAAATTATCTATTAGCTGTCATTTTCCCTGGTGGATAACAAAACACTAACTCCTCATGGGAAGTGACAGCTAGGTATCTCAATTTTCGAAACAGTGATATGTAGTCATCTGCCATTTTTATGTGGTAAAAGTGTGATTAAAAAATTCTCTAAAATATTACAACTTTTTTCAAAGAGCCTTTTCCGTAATAAATGTCTCTGAGCAGTGTGGGAAAAGATTTACGAAATCAGTCATCCCCCTGCATGATATTGGGTGACAGGCTGCCATTTGTCATCGTAAATCACATACATTTTTCAATTTCTTGTTATTCAACTTATTCTGAATATAAATTAAAAATGCTCTTTGAAAAAATTAAGAATTTTTTCTACTTTTTTTTGATTATTCATTCCTAATTTTTCAAAACTTCTGCAAGATGCAGGACTGAATTGACAATTTCAGATGACGAGAGATGAAGAAAAAAATCGAGATAACGTTCGACAGATAGTACACCCCGGCGTTAATTGAAGAATTTTGAGAATGCCTGGATGAAACCCAGAGGAGAATTAAACAATCATGAAGTGACTCCAGTACTGACTTGATTCATCAAAAAAATCATAACAATTGACAGTCATCTAATATCTGCAACTATATAATAATCATTGTACATAATATTACATAATATTATCCCCTATAATGAATATTCTAGCTAACAAAGTTGCTTTCATTACAAAAATGAAAAAAAGGTAATTGAAGAGTTATTTATTTAAATGGATTTTTGTGGGAAATTTCAAGTATGTATTTCATTTTTTTCCGATTTAGAAAACAGATTACAGGAGATAATCGCATAATACCATCGACAGATAACATCTCAGTTAATAAAATATCTCATTTAGACAAAGTAAAGAACCTCAGAACTGAGTGCTATTCGTCATTCCCAGCTCAAACCGTTAACCGTTCAACCGTTTATTGAGAATCGAAAATATTTTCTCCTATGAAAACACTTCATTCTCATTCCAAGAAAAGAATGTTTTTGAATTGCATGTGACATTTATATCACAGTTATCCAAGTGAAATAATTTTTTTCAAGTGGAACTATCAGAGCCGTTTAGGACACTTAACAGTCTCTTTAGCATCGTACGACAATGTCCTTGGCCGAGATCAACGAATAATTTGTACAGCAATTGAGATGAGGCAATTGAAGGATTTCCTATAACCCCTTTCATCTAAAAATCTAGAGGAAATATTTATTCGGTCTCACGAACTAGAAACTCTTCGGAAAAATAATGGAAAATTCTGAATAATTCTCATATTATGTCATCAGGCGATAAAAGTATTAGCTGGCGAATGTGGCTTTGTAATCCGAGCCGAAGGCGAGGATTATAATCACATTCGTCAGAAACTACTTTTATCGCCGTGTGACATACGATATTTTATGTTATTGGGCCCAAAATCCCAACTAATGACATAAATATTTTTATTCACGAGTATTGGACTGGCTAAATAACGTTGAGGGCGCTCTTTATTTCGTAAATATGGTCGCTCTGAGGCGCTCATATACACTGAGAAAAAATTATTCCTGCCAAGGATTGATATTCTCGTCAGAAGATAATATTTTTTCAGAACGAATTTTTCCAGGACAGTCATTTTCAGAGAGTCCAAGTCTATCCTCAAAAATTACAGTGATGTTGAACAATCTGATTATTATGCTACATATGACCTTGACAAAATGTTCTCCGATATCTTCCGGATTTTACAAATTGGCGATTTTCTCAGGTAAAGAAAATTGGAATAATTCCAAATGTTAATAATTATTATTGGAGTTTCTTCGAGGTCATATGCAGAAGAATATTCTTATAGATCACCATAATTCTCACGATTGGAAATGATTTTGGAGCACCTGGAAATGACTGGCCTGGAGAAATACGTTCCAAAAGAGATATTTTCTTCTACTAAGAGTATGAAAAAGATATCACTAATAACATTTTCTTGGGAGGAATAAATTTTTTTCTCAGTGTACGCGCATGCAAGCTCAAAATTTGGTTGTGTTGTGTATGTGAGCCCCCGAGCGCCTCAGAGCTTATGTGGCGTGTCTTATTTAGCGAGCCCAATATTCCTATTCAGGCATATAAAATTATGAATTATGCGTGAATTCATGAGAACTGCGCAAAATAAAACACATCTACTTATCACAATTCCGATGTGAATCTTGTCTTTTATACTCATAATATTAATAATTTCAATGAATATAAAATGTTCATACTTTCCAATGTACAAGAAATGTCTATCTCTTTTTGTGTTTTGATCTCTATTGGACTCGGTACATTGTCATAACTTTCAACAAAATATGTCTGTAAATACCAGGCTGAAGACCTTCGGGCGATGGCCAGTCGCAAAACTCTTGCGGCAAATCGCGTTAAAAATAAATAAAAAATAAGATACTCGTATGATATTTCTATCGCCCTACAAGCGACAAATAAAAATTGACTGTTTTAAACATTTATGTAAAATCAAATTTTTTTTGTTTGAATTTTTCATTATCCAATAAGTGACTACGACTACATAAATCTCGCATTAGAATCAAATAAAACTCTACATTTTCGTTGGCAATTAACGAACTTACAGTTACTCCAATGAAAATGTTTATAATTATATGAAATAAATAATAAACGGTTCATTTGATTAAGTTCGGTCTCTTCCCTTCACTGAGAAAAAATATATTTTCGCGAATTATCCATTTACTTGAAAGAAATATTAATTTTTTTAATACTGTATTTCTCCAGTCGAGTCATTCCCAGGCAATCTTTATTAGATTTCAATTATGATAATTATATTGCTCTAGAAGGTGATCATGTTAGTTACACCTTGAATAAACGCCCTCAATAATTATTAACATTATTAATATATTAATTAGGAAAAATGAATAATCATTAGAGGAGTTTATCCAAGGTCATGTGTAACAGAGTCATCCTCTGGAACAACATGATTGTCATAATTGAAACCTAATCAGGCTCACCTGAGAATGACTCGATTGAAGAAATACGATTTTGAAAAAATAAATGCCTCAAGTAAATGAATCCCCATGAAAAAATATATAAGAAACATATATAATAAAGGCCAATGTCATATATTCTTCGAATATATAAGATTTATATAAAATATGTATGAAACATATATAAATTTACATTTTATATAACTTTTATATATAAATCAGGCCAATGCCATATATAAAATATATAATTTTCAGGATATATATTTTTTCGTATGCGAATATTTGGTGAAATAGTATATTTCAGCACGTGTGGGGCAATTTCGTCTTTAACGTGTATGGGGTTTACAGCATGAGCCGAAGGCAGTTGACTATAGTCAACTGAAACCCGAAATAACGCATGACGCGCATGCGCATCACCTATTAAAAGAGAATAACAAGGAAGGAAATCTAACCTCCGAATACTGAATACATGGAATGACTGAAAAATGAAAAGGTGATTTTCGAAGCAGATAAAATGAGCCAAAATCGTATAATTCCTGATAGTGATGAAGAGTTAGGCAGTGAGGAGAATTTATTTACTGATGAGGAGGAGTTTATTGGTGATGTGACATTTGAAGAAAATGGAAATAAAATATTCTCCGATTTTTCAATTACGTTTTGTATCATATTTTTTTATAATTATAACTTTCTTTTTTTTGCGAATTCTTAATGATTTTTAAAAATTGTATTTTGTAATTATTATAATTAATTTTTTTCAATTAAAAATACTTTACAAGTTTTTTGAACTACATATTTAATGAATATAATTAATTTTTTCTTCAGAAGTTCCCAATAATTTTTAAATCACACTTTTTTATAATTATTTTTTAAAATAATTTTGTGATTTTTTTTCTTCAGTGAAGCGTCGAGTGTGTAATCCAGCCGGTTTCAGGCATGAGTGGCGTAAAAGTGTTTTTTGGCGAGTGGGAGGTTTATATCACGAGCCGAAGGCGAGTGATATAATCCCACGAGCTAAAAAACATTTTTTCACGAGTTACGAACAATATTTTCCATCACAATGTGGCGGAAATTGGACTTTTAGGCATGCGGAGCGTGCCGAAAAGTTCACTTTTCGTCACAGCGTGATGAAAAAATATTTTCTGATGAATGTGATTATAATTCTCGCCTTTGGCGAGGAAAAGTGTTTTTTGGCACGTGGGATTATATCACTCGCCTTCGGCTCGTGCTGTAAACCTCCCAAGAGTTAAAAAACTCTTTTATGTCATCAGGCCCGATAAATCGCGATTCTAACCTCGCTTCGCTCGGTTAGATCGCGGTTCTCGGGCCCAACGACATAAAATAGCGTATATCACACGGCAATAAAAGCATTATCTGGCGAATGTGATTATAATCGAGCCGAAGGCGAGGATTATAAAGCCACATTCGCCAGATAATGCTTTTATCGCCTAATGACAAAATATACTATTCCGCACTCGTAACGAAATATACTATTTTTCTCAGTGTTCCTCTCATTCGAATTATCAATCCAACTTCCAATTAAAAAATTATAGTGATTTCAAAATGAAACACGTCTACTGTATCAATCTGGTGCGATTCCGATCCGTTATATTCACAGAATTCATAGTTTAAAAGAATATAAGATGTTCTATAATATTTCCATCGTCTTTCAAGCGATAAGTTAAAATTGATTTTTTTATCATTCAATAAGTGACTACGCCCAGATGAATTCCGCATTTGAATCAAATAAAACTGTACTTTTTCGTTGACAATAATAAACTCTTACATTTACTTCAATTAAAGATATTTTAATTACATTGAATACATAATAAACGGTTCATTTGATTGAAATGAGAATTATGATCTGTTAATGAATTCGTTCTTTTCACATCATCTCATTTGAACCATCAAGCCAACGACTAATGTGAAGATATCTTCACGCGAAAAGTCGACTAAACCCCCAAAATCAGTAATGACATCCAGCATTTCACACCCAAGATTAACTGGTTCAAATGGGATTTTAGGAATGAATGCGATTTTAATAGGAAGCTGAGGTGGATAAAACTCGTAATTTCCAGTCTCACTGCCCACAATGGCTCATTGTGTCATGATATTCTTCGTCATCTCGGTTATCTTCCTTTATACAAGTAAGCTAGCCAAAGTAATTTTCTAATTTGCGGGATTATTGCAAGGGTTCCTTCATTTGCCGGAATTGATTCATTGAATAGAATCTAATCATCAAATTTTGGACGGCTTCTTTCTCACGGACCGGCAATTAGCATAACTTGATAAACGATCCAATCGTTTTTAGACTATTTGTTACTATCAAAGATTTGTAAACAATAAATGAATCTCCCGAAGATAAAAAATGATGAAATGAAAATGTTACGTTTACTGTAATTTGCGAATTTCACCGTTTTCATTGCAATTCAATGTTTACATAGCATGCTGCGCAATCCAATGCTATCAATGCGACAGTTTCAAAGACAACAACTGTACCGAAAAGGAAGTGGACCTCAGATACCTTCAACATTGTCCCAATACCCATAATTACTGTCGAAAAATAATTTCCGCATGTAAGTTTAATCTAACAATTGGAGTTTTGCATGAAATTTCTTTATTGCTGTATATGGAAACTTAATGAAAAACATTGAACGTCTATTTTCTAATTTCGATAAATAATAACAAATTATCAAATTAAAATTGTTGATGTTTTCTTTTAAAAAAAAGTCTAGTATATATTTTTTTAATTAAACTTCGCAATTCATAATTTTATTCAATAAACAAATTTCATAGAACGATACAATGCCTTTCTATCTAACATTTGAAATTCATTATGATTTATGAACTATCTAGTTTATTTCAAGGACCCACGCGAGTCTTTCGTAGTTCGAGAATGTGCTGCCCACGGACCTAAAGAGGAGGCGTGCTACAAGGGGAAATACAGCAAAGACAGCTATCAATATATCTGCGAATGTAAAAACGCTGAGGGCTGTAACTCCTCTTCTCTGTCTTATAATCAAAATTGGATCATTTTAATCTGCATAATATGTATGTTTTTTCATTTGAAAAATTGAATACAAAGTGACAAGAACAATACCATTCATTACATTAAAATCGTTAAATAATATCGATTTAAAAATTCCATAAAAATTAATCAATGATAATATTATCATTACTGATTATAAATAATTGTGATAATTATATTAATCGAAAATTTTAGGATTTTGGAAACTGATTTTTATTATTTTTTGTCGTAAAATAATTTTTTCGTTTTAAGTAACTCATGAAAATAACATCTATTTCAAATAAAATGATAAGGAGGTGTGCTACAAGGGGAAATACAGCAAACACAGCTAGCAAGATCTATAAATATAAAAATGCTGAGGTCTGTAACACCTCTGTCTTGTAATCTCAATTGCCTTATTTTAAGCTACATAACTTTTACGTTTTTTCATCCAAAACATTTAACGTACACTGAGAAGACAAAAGTTTTTTGAGAAGTACGTCTTTACTTGTGTCAAAAAATTTGGGCTCGAAAATTACCAAGCGCAGAATCACACACTAAGAAAAAAAGATCTTACGCCGAGAAATTCTATAGTTGTCCGAAAAATGAGGGGAATTGCTTCATATAAAAAAACGAGTCCTCAATCAGTTCAAGTGGTTTTTGCATTAAAATATTTTAGAATTGAGGCTAAAAAACTATTAAATGAATTGATTAAATTTTACTTGGTTTGAGAAATCGCTTTCTTGTCATGAAGAAATTGTCCTGGTCTTTAGGACAAGTACAAAATTTCTTGATGAAATTTGTTTTTTTCTCAGTGCTTTTTGTTTCTTAGTGTTTATTTTGCTCTTGAAAATTTTCAAGCTACGAGTTTCTTGCTATAAATAAAGACGTACTTCTAAAAAAAATTGATCTTCTGGGTGTAAAATGATAAAAAACTACCACTCATTATAATGAATCAATCATAATCGTCATTATTCATTATTAATAACTCTGATAATTATATTAATATAAGTAAGTGGATACTTGCAGTTTTTATAAATGAGTATAGTTATTGTTGCTAATAAATTAGCAATTTGTTTCTAAATGCATTCTCCTTGTTTAAAAATTCTGATTTCACTAGTCTAATTGATGCCATCGAAATTTTTGCGTACTATTTCGTTCTATCAAAAGATTCTATATTTAGACCCTCTCAAGACTCGAATTTGTTTTCAGTCAGAGTTTAATCAAGATTCAATCAGGGTTTAATGAGGAGTTAGTCGGGACCATCACACAATATGAGATGAAGATTCTCATATAAATAGCACATGACGCTATTGTATAACTTGATATGCAATGATGCTGTTCTCGCCATCTTTCAACTTGATTAACCCGTCAGCACTCGCGCCATTTCATCAAGAACCTTTACTCGCCCCGCGAGAGAATCTCACACGCTCCCCGTCCGAGCTCGATAAAATATTTTTTTTTATAATTTAATAAAACATGCTAGACGGTTTTTATTGACCCCAAAGGAAAGAGGGATAGATGCTTGAGGTGATGAAAAAGTTTCAGTCCAAAATCTCAATTTTTCGATTATATTCCCTATACCCTGAAAATTTTTGGAAGAGAGTCATATAGCGCGAGTGCTGACGGGTTAAGAAGATTGAAATAATTGTCTCTGTTGAGAAAATCAAAGTGTCTGATTGTGTTTCTTGTTTTTTAAAGACTCTGAACTCATTCCATATCCTTCAACTTTTTCAAGAGTCTTTTGATACTCTTTATAATTGACAGATGTATTTTTTCAACTGAACTAAATACAATTTATTGATAATTATCTATTGTGTTCCTGGATTTATATAAAATTGCAACAGGTTATTGGCCCAGGGCTCGTTTGAACTGGGAGGAATAATATAAATAAAAACCAAGAACACGTTGAAATTCTGTAACGTCAGCTGAGAATTGAGAGATGGCGTCGCTTGATTTCAAAGCTCGTATTGAGAAGTTGGAGGGTGCCGTGAACTGGACGGGATGGAAGAGACAAGTGTTGTTGCTGCTACGCCACCACGAAGTTCTTGATGTCGTAACGGGTCCAGTGAAAGTGCCGGACCAACTGCCTGCTGTAGTAGCGCCAGATCAAACAGCTGAGTACAATACAGAATTGAAGAAATATCATAAACTCGACACTCTAGCTCAATTAATTATTGTTGGGAGCCTCAACCAAGAACATGTTGATATAACATCAACTTGTGATTCGGCGAAACTGACATGGGACAAAATGACTTCTATCTACGAACAGAGTTTAAGTCAACGTTTTGATCGTTTGATGGAGCAGTTTTTCATGAATGACAGAGTGAATACTGAGAATATAACAACGCATATTGGGCGACTGGAGAGGAATTTTCGTGAACTGAACGATGAATTGAAGAAAATCAGTAATACTGAATTACTGGAGTTATTACTGACCAGTCGAATTATGTCAACTCTTCCATCAGAGTATTTTGAATTCAAGAGTGTTTGGGAATCCATTCCAGTGGCTGATCGTACAGTGAACAAATTAACTGAGAGATTACGACTGATTGAAATGAGATTATCCACAAAAAGTAATGAAACTGAGGCTTTGATGGCTAAAGCTGGGAACAAGAAGAAAACTGAGAAGTTTGATAAGAAGTCCCTGAAATGCTACAAATGTCACGAAGTTGGACATTTCACAAGAGAATGTCCAGAGAAGAAAGCCGAGAATACAAAATCCACACAAGACAAAAAAAAAATTCACACAAGGACAGGAAAAGAGAAGGTGAAGCCTTCGTGTCCACAGCAGGAGAGTTACTAAGAGAGAACGAATGGTTTGCTGACTCGGGAGCATCAGCACACATGACGAGTCACAAAGAGTACTTCGTAACATATGAGTCCTTCAATACTCCGAAGCAAGTTATCGTAGGAAATAAAGAAGTTATCTTGGCCTATGGGAGTGGGACGATAAATGTTGAAATGAAGATTCATGGTAACAATGATCAGAATTATTTCCAAGACGTGTGGTTCGTACCTGAAATTGGGAGGAATTTATTTTCGATTAGTCAAAATATCGAAAAGGGTTTCGGGTTCAAGGCAAATCACCATGGTTACGAGTTTATCAAAGGTCGAACTGTTCGAATAACTGGGGAACAAACTTCAAGAGGACTGTATGCTCTGAATATGAGAGTTCTTGTGCCAGAGGAAGCTACGGAGATTCATGTTGCTTCATCGACTGAAACATTGCAGTTGTGGCATGAGCGTTTGGGTCACCAAGGAAAAAGTCATGTGAAACGAATCCTGAAGACACGAGGAATTGAAGTGAGTGTTGACGACGAGTTTTGCGATGCACGTATGTATGGAAAGCAACATCGAGAAACTTTCCATTCACGACCAAACACCAACAGAATCGGGAGGATTGATTCATGCTGATGTTTGTGGACCGATGCAAACAGACTCTATTGGTGGATCACGCTATTTCGTAGTCTTCAAGCATGATTTTTCAAAGTACCGCCGAGTATTTTTCATGAAAGAAAAATCGGAAGTTACTCAATGCCTGATAACATTCCTGAATGAAGCTTCAGTGGCTGGAGTTTCTGCCAAAGAATTCTTGAGCGATTATGGGAAAGAATTTGATAATTCAGGGGTAAGGAATTTATTGCAATCGAAGGGAATTTCGATTCGGAAGTCGATGCCGCATACTCCTCAAGAGAATGGAGCTGCCGAGCGAGAGAATCATATTCTGGAAGAAAGTGCACGCTCCATGATCCATGCTAAGAATTTACCAGTTTATCTTTGGGGAGAGGCAGTCAATACAGCAGCGTACGTTCTCAACAGGACTAGTCCAACTAGTGTGAAGGGCAAGAGTCCTTTGAAGTTGTGGTCCGGAGGAGAAGCTGCAGACATTGATCATCTTTGTGTATTTGGTACCGAATGTTTTGTTCATGTTCCTCAACAGAAGAGGCAGAAGTGGGATAAAAAGAGTAAGGAAGGTCAACTCGTTGGATATTGTGGAGACAAAAATGGCTACAGAATTTGATTTTCCAAAGAGAAGAAAGTTGCAGAAGTTGAAGAAGAAAAGTGCAGTCGAGATGTTGTCTTCAAATCAGAGAGTTTGGTCAAAGAAAGAGTTACTCTTACACTTCAGCCGGTTCCTGGAGTAGTTGAGGAAAATGAAAAAGGAGGAGATATTCGTGACGATGATGATCAAGCTGAAGAAGAAGGTGTACCTGTCGGTGAAATACCAGTGGCGGCAGAGCCAATCACTTCCCCACGATCAACGCGAGAAGTTCGAAGGCCAGGCTGGCTTAGTGGCTTCGTGCTGATGGCAGAAGAGGCATGTCCTGATTCATATAGATCGGCAATGCAGTCTGAGGAAGCTGATAAATGGTCTGAAGCAATGGATGATGAAATGGCGTCATTGAATGAGAATGAGACATGGACGCTGGTAGAATTACCAACAGGAGAAAAAGTGGTGCAGAATCGCTGGGTTTATCGAGTGAAATTGAAGGCTGATGGAAGTCTCGATCGGTATAAAGCCAGACTGGTCGCTAAAGGTTATACTCAGAGAGCAGGAATTGACTACGACGAAACTTTCAGTCCTGTCGCTCGATTTGATACAGTGAGAGTAGTATTGAATGAAGCAGCACGTGAAAAACTGCACCTGAAGCAATTTGATGTGAATACAGAATTTGTTGTGAATACTTTCTGTATGGACAACTGCATGAACGTGTTTACATGAGACAACCAGAAGGTTACGACGATGGTTCTCAGCGTGTATGCAAATTGAATCGCAGTCTATATGGGCTGAAACAAGCACCTCGGTGCTGGAATCAAAGATTTGTAGAATTTGTCAAGAAACAAGGATTGATTAGTAGTCACACTGATCCCTGTCTTTTCGTGAGAAAGAGAAACAACAAGAAGTTATTTATTGTCCTCTACATTGATGATGGGCTTGTTGCTGGAACAAGTTAGGTGGAGTTAGGAGAAGTTAGGCTGTTTATGGAGCAGTTGAAGAAAGAGTTTCATATCACGACTGGATCACTTGACACTTTTCTTGGAATGCAAATTCTATGTCTGGAAGATGGATCGATTTTCTTGAATCAACGTGGTTATGCAGAGAAAATTCTTCAGAAGTTCAATTTAACTGATGCTAAGTCTGTAGTTACCCCAAGTGAAGGTATGAAAATTTATTAGGAAGATGGAGCTCTACATGATGCAGTACCTTATCGTCAAGCAGTGGGGAGCTTGATGTACCTGATCACAGCAACGCGTCCAGACCTGGCGTACAGTGAGTGTTGTATCTGAGAAATTGGATTCACCTACTGTTTTCAGTTGGAATGCTGTGAAGAGGATTTATAAATATGTGAAAGGCACGAGCGATGTTGGATTGTTATTCCAAGCAGACTGCGAGCAAACAGAATTGGAAGTATTCAGTGATGCTGATTATGCAGGAGATCTTGAAACGAGACGTTCTCGGAGTGGAGTCGTTAGTATGAATGCTGGAGCAGCTGTTTCTTGGATGAGTCAAAGACAACGAAGTGTTGTATTGTCAACTACCGAGGCAGAATATATTGCTGCATGTGAAGGAGCTAAAGAACTAATCTAGTTGAAACGTCTGATGCATGAAATAGCCAATATCGATTATACTCCTACTCTATTTGCTTATAATGCAAGTCCTATCAAATTAGCGAAGAATCCTGAATTCTATAAACGCTCAAAACACATCGAAGTCAAATTTCATTTCGTCAGAGAGAAATTTATTGAAGGAGGAATTAGAATTGAGCACGTGGATGGAGAAAATCAGAAGACCGACATTATGACAAACCCATTGGGTCGAGTTCGATTCGAGATGTTGAGGAAAATGTTGGGTTTAATGAGGAAGACTGAGTGGGAGAAGAAACATCAGTAACTTTGAGAGGAAGTGTTGAGAAAATCAAGGTGTCTGATTGTGTTTCTTGTTTTTTAAAGACTCTGAACTCATTCCATATCCTTCAACTTTTTCGAGAGTCTTTTGATACTCTTTATAATTGACAGATGTATTTTTTCAACTGAACTAAATACAATTTATTGATAATTATCTATTGTGTTCCTGGATTTATATAAAATCGCAACAGTCTCAAATCCTGATCTGCAATCGCACAAATAATATCGCACAAATAATATCGTACAAATAATATGCTGTAATTCAACGAATGCCCGAGTGGAAATTCCGGTCAGGTCTTGATCAAGTCTGGATCAGGTTAGACCTGGTGACCACTGATCAGATATTGATCAAGTTGACGGATCCGGTCTTGATCAGACATGTTACGCCTCCGACCAATCCGGATTTGATCAGGACGAATGGATCTGAACTTGATCAAGTCAACTTATCAAGCTTATTATTATTTTACCGATGCTTCGGATCCGACCGGAGACCCTATGATTGCTAATCCTATGCGCTAACCACTACGCTATCGCGCTATTACTATTCAGTAAACTGTACTTTGCCTATATGATTTGTATTAGGGTATTCGTTGAATTTACGATTATTCCTGATCTCGCGGATGTGCGTGTGTATTCTCAGAGATAAAATATATAATATGTTAAATTTTTATTTATTTCATTAATGAATAATAATAGTGATAATAATAATAACACTAATAAATAAATAGACATTTGGTGATTTTTTTTCTCAAGATCATTTGCGTGTAAGTTTGATACTCCTCTAATACCCCGAGTGGAAATTCTGGTCAGGTCTTGATCAAGTTTGGATCAGGTTAGACCTGACCACTGATCAGGTATTGATCAAGTTGACGGATCCGGTCTTGATCAGGCATGTTATGCCTCTGAACAATCCGGATTTGATCAGGACGAATGGATTCGAACTTGATCAAATCAACTGTATGAAAACCGGATGACCTGTCTGTCAGTATCAATAAAAATTATCACTTGTAATACCACAAGAGCTTCAAAATTATCGGGTATTTTCCGATAGGTTCGTTGCAAACAAACGAAGGAGTCAAGTTTTTCAGGTTAAAAAATCACGAGTGCGAAGCACGAGTGATTTTTCCTGAAAAACTTGACGACTTCCGTTGTATGCAGGGAACCTGGAGGAAAATACCCAATTAATTTTGAAACTCGTGTGGTATTCGGGGGATTATTTTTCCACTCCAAATGTCGGGCAATATAATTGGACCATGAGATGAAACTCACAATTGAGAAACGAAAATTGTATAATTAACACAATGATACAATTGAATTCAATCTGTCAGTTTGACGAGGGGTTAATTCAACTGCATGATGTCTTGTTTTTTATATAGCAACTACCAGAGAAAATTATCAAAAAATTATCAGTTGAAAACCCTGTAGCTTGTACCACATGATGTCGAATGGGCCAATTGTATTGCCCGATATTTGGGTTGGAAAAATAATCAATGATAATTAATCCAAACAAAAGATAATTAAATTCTTTCACTGTAGGCCGCCTCTTTTAATGAATCTCTATGGTTATTACCTCTGACAAAGCTTATTATTTTTTTACCGATGCTGGGGATCGAATCGGAGACCCTATGAGTGCTAATCCTATGCCCTAACCACTACGCTATCACGCTATTACTATTGAGTAAACTGTACATTGCCTATATGATTTGTATCGGGGTATTCGTTGAATTTACGATTATTCCTGATCTCGTGGATGTGCGTGTGTATTTTCAGAGATAAAATATGCTCAATTAAATTTTCATTTATTTTATTAATGAATAATAATAATGATAATAACAATAGCACTAATAAATAAATAGACATTTGGTGATTTTTTTTCTCAAGATCATTTGTTTGATACTCCTCTAATACGTATTTACGGCATCATCATCCCTCCCTTCTATACATTTGATTGAAAAAAGATAGATTGAAAATAAGATTAAAAATAATTATTGATAATGGTTGATAAAACTTAATTTGAATAATATAATAATAGTTAATTAAACTATCCGAAAAACGTATTAAAATTAATTTCAGGTGTACCGGATCTGAATCGGATCATTTTCTCCTTCAATTGACCCCGTTTAAATGCCGATCGAAGACATCAAATCGGAATTTGATCAAATTGGGGTCAGACAGCCGACCTCAGGGTAAGATCGTGCCTACCTGATCAGAACTTGATCTGAACCCGCCTGTAGTTTTTCGGGTCCGATTTGCTGGATCAGAACTTGGTCAGGTTCTCATAAGGAATCACCGAATCAGTCAAACCTTACAAAAACCTGATCAAGTTTTGATCGTGCTTCAGGTGGGCCTGAAGCAATTTCCACTCGGGTGGTGGGACCCCCATCATATTCTGATAGAATCATGAGATATTAACGTTTTGAGTCACCTTTGAAAAATCAATTTTTGTAAAAATATCAATTTTTTCGAATCTGTGAAAAATAAAATTTCAATTCGTGTCAATGGATAGAGCTTATTAACATCGATATTCATGATAAAATTCATGAAATTCAATAAATCCCTTATAAGGGAATTTTAAAAAAACATTTTAAACGGCCGATACATACATACAAACATACACGGAGAGAAATTTTCTATAAAAATTCTAGTACGAGTACTGGAAAAAATTACAATCCACCGGCTGTGAAGAATTTTAGTATTGTTAAGATAAAATTTATTGGTATTTCTGGTAAAATTTCTGAGGATTTCTGGGAAATTGGCCCAGAAATACGAGGAAAAATTCACGTTTCCCCCAATAAAATTTCTAGCGCCGGCACTAGAATTTTTTCCTGGCCATCTCTTTGCGCCTCTTTTCCCGTGCTAGCACTAGAATTTTTCAAAAAAATTTCTCTCCGCGTACATACATATATATATTGTTACGTATTTTCCCTTTTCCTCCCTCTCAACAATCTTCATGTACGATAGTCTCTTTCTTTCCCATTATTCTTTTATCTTGTTTCTTAGTCCGCGGACCCATCAATCCTTCTTGTATTCTTTTTTATTATTTATTTCGCCCCAAAATTCTTTTAATAAACATTTATTCTCATCAAATATCTCGTATTTTACAGTATATATATTAAGCGTGTGATTTAATTTTTACAGATTTCTTCTTCGTACTTAAAATTATATTTAAGATAGAAATATATCCGCGGTCTTTTCTGGTTTTGAAAGGATCGGACAAAAGGTTTCAGAACACGGAACGACAAGTCTATGTAAGTTACATAACCTTTCAAAATAGCAGAGTTTACGATGGCAACTGATAAACCGCACATTCAGCACTGCATTTTATACGAATTCCAACAAGGAAAAAATGCTTCTGAAGCACAAGAATCAATGTGTAGTGTTTTTGGTGCCGACGTTGTACAAACGTTTTAGAAGTGGTGATTTCGATCTGAGTGACCAGCCGCGTCCTGGACAGCCTCGAAAGTTTACAGATGCGGAATTGCAAGTTCTACTGGATGAAGACTCAACGCAAAGGCAACAAGAGCTTGCAGCTCAGTTAGGAGTCACCCGAACAGCTATTTCTAAGCGTTTGCGTCAAATGGGAAAAATCCAAAAACTTGGAAGGTGGGTCCCACATATGTTGACCGAACACAACCTAGGTCAACGTATGAACACGTGCCTTTCACTGCTTGCCCGGCAACAAAAAAAGGACTTCTTGTGGAGAATTGTGACGGGTAATGAAAAGTATATTTTTTACGAGAATCCCAAACGTAAAAAGTCGTGGGTAGATCCCGGACAATCCAGTACATCGACGCCGAAACAGAACATCCACTTGAAGAAGATTCTCCTGTGTATCTGGTAGGACATGAAGGGTGTGCTTTATTACGAACTCCTGGAAATAGGTCAAACGGTGACTGCGGAACGCTACAGCCGACAACTGAACAAACTGAACGAAGAACTTGATCGGAAAAGGCCATTTACTGGGCAAGGAAGCAGGCAAGTCATACTGCTGCATGACAATGCTCGACCTCACGTTGCTGGCGCAACTCAGAAGACCCTCTTAAATTTGGGATGGGAAGTTCTCCCGCACGCAGCATATTCACCAGACTTGGCCCCATCCAACTATCACTTGTTCCGGTCCATGCAGCACGCCTTAGTGGATGAATCGTTTAAAACGCTGGACGATGTGCGTAAATTCGTCGATGGCTTTATCGCCTCGAAGCCTGCAAGTTTCTTTCACGACCGCATTCGAATGTTACCTGAGAGATGGCGCAAGGTCATAGAAAACGATGGACAATATTTCCAAGATTAAGTTCGTTGTTCTCTATTTTTTTATATTAAATAAATTTACTGAAAAATCTGTAAAAATTAAGTCACACACCTAATACAAACATACATGCATAGAGACACCATTTAAAATTCGCATATTCGGATGTTTTAGACCATATTTAGTCATCCTAAAACAGAAAATTTTTAACTAAAATTTGAACGATTAAAGCTTTCTGTCGGAAGCAAAAAACATCAGAATTTCAAAAACTGATTGGTATTTGATTTCATACTAAAATAAATTGTTCTTTTCGTTTCAAGTAATTTAAGAAAATAATGTCAAGTTAAAATAAAATGAAATTTAATCCCTCACCTACGGATTACATCAATGAATGAATGATGCTGAATTGATTACGTACGTACCCTCGGGGCAGCCAACAGATCCGGTCTATTTCGCGTGCGTAGAGTCGGCATTGGCACGAAATAATGATTAGTGCATTATTGTGCGAGTCTTCCTGGGTGGTACAAAAACCATAAGAGCCTCTACAACCCAATCAACTCAATTGAATAAACTAAATAGATGTTTTTGTTTTTATGAAAATAAAACTTTTATTCGTCAAAAGTCAGGAGAAACGATGGTACTCTCGCATCACCGTCTCAAGACCATCCACCACATGATATTAAAAGCTCGGTGGATTCGTAAATGTGTGGGGCACGAGACGTGTTCCGTGTCACAGGAAAAGAGACATTATCCACTTCACAAGGCTCTCTGTGTGGAGCCCGCGACCACTTTACGCATTTATTCTATAAAATTTACGGTCCTATGGTGTCATGCCTCACCTTTCGAATCATCTTTGGAAATTGTTGGAGCTGGTGTTCATTGCCAAGTGGAGTAACATAATAAAAGATTGATATAATTATTTCAACTGACTGTAGAAAATACGATTTCATGAGATTTAAAAGAATTGAGAAATTCTTTGCCAGAATTGAAACATTTTCTGCCAGCGAATTGATGATCAACGATTTTTTAAACCAAGTTCTAGTACATTCAAGATTGAATTCATTTCCAACTATATGGCTTGTACGCCGTTTACAATTTTTACATTTCCATTTTGTACATACGTTGTATTTGAGTTCTATAATTTTTTTATGGGAAAATGTTTGAAGAATTGAAATTAGCAAATAATGATTAGGTATTATTTAATTGTTATTATTTTGTCATTTTATTTATTGCTCATTTCATTTTTTATATTAATTATCCTATTATTTTTTTTATTTAATTGGCAAGAGTGGGGAATCAAAATTTTCTGTTCATCACAACAATTATTGTGTTAAAATAATAGTACATTAGAGTACAAGGACACAAATTTCGTTTTCAACGAATGTGTAGTTTACAGGCCGAGCCGAAGGCGAGGTCTATACACACATTCGTTGAAAACGAAATTTATTACCGCGTGCTCTATAATATTTTATGTCAAGTCGTGCAGAAGTCGAGTTTTGAGCAAGCTGCGCGAAGCGCAGCGTGCGATAAACTCGACTTATTGCACGGCGCGACATAAACACATTTAAAATAAGTGGGAAATTGCTCTTGCATTGCATATAGTATAGTTATTTTTACTAATATATTTACAATATGCTTCCGAATGGTTACTTTGCGCATCATTTACTTCTAACATCTACAATTCATTGTTAATAGAAAATTTTTATTTATAGATACTTGAATGAAATGAATGGATGATACAGAAAGTAATCATTTTCAGGGAAATTCATGAAAAATTCGAAATTTTCAACAATCATCATAAAAATCAAATCAACCAATTAGCTATCATAATCGTCTTTTAACTTCAACTGAATGGCATTAAAGCAAGCATTTTAAGTTATGATTAAATTCATTTGAAGCATGAAATTCAAAAATATCCCCGGAATTCTGATTTCCAAAGCATACAAAATTTTTGCAAATTTTTAAATAAATCAAAATAACAATTATTGCGATCCCCTTCATCTTAGAACTTGGTGAAAAGGATATTCAAAAAAAAAATTTTAAGCCATCATTCAATCGAGTTCTATCAAGTGCTATCATTAATTTGCAATAAGGAAAATTTTTTTGAAGTAATAATACCACGAAATGTTACTTAGATCCAAATAGTTACGTACGACTCATTCATTTACAAATGGGCCATGTAAGATTTCCAAAATAATTCGTTACTTTACCATTTGCTCGTATAATGTGCGGATTATTTGATTTTGTAATAATTACATAATTAATTGCTTCTCTATCTAATCAACATAATCGATGCCTGAAAATTCTCCCTTCACCACAAAAATCAATTTCCGAATATCATCGACCCCTCGGGAAAACCACAAAACCCCACTAACACTCCCCACTCAGAAAAAAATCTCCCGTCCTCTGCGTCGATTCCCGAGGATCCCCCTTCACACATGCTCACTCTCCCAAGCTTAGTGCTTACACAAATTCTATATTTGAACCCGCAAGGGTGGTGGGAGCGCCGTGCCAACTAGTTACGACTGGCATCAACAGTGCAATCCGAGCTCTCGAAGCCTTGGGGTCGCTCGGTCGGTAGGTCGCCTCCTCTCTCCCGCACAGTAATCAAAGTTTATCACGATTCATCAATTGAAATCAATCGCAATATCGTTCATCAATTGTTGGATCGAACATTTCAGTGAGGATTAATCAATTCTTTTCTGCGTTTATTTTTTAACAGAAATCAGCTTCGTGTGAATATTTTGAGAAGGATGAAGGCCCATATTGTCATTGCAATATGCACTGCCTGTGTGTTTCTGGGTCATTCCGGTAAGTTCAAATGATGATTAAAATCTTTATCAATTATTACGTGAATATTTAGAATTTGTTAAATGATTTTTCACTATTTTATTCCAATTTAACAGAAAAAAAATGAACTTCATTTTTTTGAAAAATTCTCTGTCATTTATTTCGGTTTTCCTGACACTAAGAAGCCTTCAAGTCCTAGTAACAATCTCATGGAAAGCATTTTCGGCGCTTAAAATAACTTTTGAGTGATTCTCGGATTTTTCAGAATTATCTTTGCCGCAGAAACTCGGACTGAATTTTGAATTATTAGGATTTTCCTTTGTCTCCACACCCTCGGACTACCCCTGCGCAAGTCTGGATCGATGACAACGTAATGTGCGCGCGTCTACCCCCACAAAATAAGGGAAACGGGAGAATCCATGGGGGAGTGATGAATGAGAGCGAGAGAGAAATTGCATTGGGTTTCATTAGGAGAAATTCACTGAGATTTTTGTTGGGGGTTTGTTAATTAATAATGCGTGCATACGGCACAGATGTTGGCTTGGTTTTCATGTAGGTAGATGTGGTGGATGTACGATAATGAAAATGAGCTATTTTCGGGGAAAATGATAAATAAAGATGGGAAAAGGGGGAAGAGTTATTTTTATCACCATTCATGTTTTTTTTTAAGAGGGAGGGGATGATTTAAAATTAGATTGACGATGAAGTCTGTGGGATATTGTAGAGATCCTGGATGACTTCTAATTTCTTCTGTATTCTCATATCCCTTACTTCTTAACTATTTTCCAAATGATCGTCAAAATTATTTTGAATTGCTTTTCTCTCAGAACTTTAAGATTAATTTACTCCATGTGAACAATGATTCCTATTCTTCCGATTCTTCGGGGAAAAAAAATCCATGGATACACATAATTTGCAAAGAATTTTGGCCGTAACGAAGATTCAAGTTATAATGGAGCTCTTTCTCTGGATTGTTATCTTGAATATAAATATTTTAAAAAAATAACAAACTCAGTTGTATACCGTTCATTGCTTAATATTATGTACTTATTAAGTAATGGATAATTATTCATTAGTTATGAATATATAATTATTACTGGGAATTACAATTCTCCAATAAGTTTTTTCATCCAATTCAATTGGATTTTCAATTATTCAACGAAATTCCCCATTACAAATTATTAATAAATCTTAAAAATTTGTCCCTCATTACATAGTTTGAATATAGAAGCCGACTAGTTGGCGTCGACGGGTATCTTTTCTAGGCCATCTTTGTAGGTACTAGCTACATTGATTTTCAGAACAGCAGAACAAACCCCGGAGATTGTCACTAGGTTGAAGTTCGTTGGACTCAATTCCTACAAATTTATGCCTCAAGCATGGAACCATTCCTAAACAACCAATATATTATCCTTTTGGGCCGGTTGCACCAAGTCCTGTTAGTCAAATAAATCATTAGAATAAATTTGTGTCTGGAGTTAATTTATGCCACTGTTCGAAAACTTTAGGCATTCATCGTTAGTGTGCTTTCCTTCAGCCAGTTGGTATTGAATATCGAGTAAACACTTCATACGTAATGGTATTATTGGCAAATAGTCATGATACAGCGATACACCACGTTTTTTGGTGAAATACCTTCGATGAACTTTCGATCGAAATTGATCGGCAGATTATTTTTCTTTATTCCGATACATAACAGGAATTTATTAACTGGGCTTCGTGCAACCGGGCCTTTGTATTGAACAACAGGTACGGGTTTATATATGGAGAAAAATATTCAGTAAAAATTATGGAATAATTCACGTAATCCGTAACGGGGAATCGTTTTCCGGCAATTTTTATAGGAATGGACAAGAAGAAATCTGAAACTTTCTGTGAATTTTCAGGTTCATCACCGAACAAAGTACGAAATTGTCACGTAATTTTTCCCGAAAAAGTAAAATCTTACAGAAACTTCCCGACTTATTATGCCTCCAAAATGAAAAATTCTTGAACGTTCAACAATTTTTATGAAGCTGGTGAATTCTTTCTACGTTCCGTTTCGTAAAATTTCTCAATTGTTGTGAAAAAATTACGGAACGACTTGTTGTCCCCACACTGAGAAAAAAATGTTTCAAAAATTAGTGTGCTACTCATCAATGCTGGGACATAACAGGGGGTCATCGAAAAATTCGAATGTGGCACCCCAATTTTTAGAGGGACTTGCGCCACTACTTCGCGCGATGCCCGTAAAACTTAGGGTGCCACATACGAATTTTCTGATGACCCCCTGTTATGTCCCAGCATTAGTGAGTAGCACACTAATTTTTGAAGGGACTTTCACGGAATTATGGTGTATTTTTCTCTCCGTGTGCACAGCGGTGAGTCATCAGACGGGTGGTTAATTTTTACGGAACAAATCGGAGAATTATGTGGTGATTCGTACAATTTCAGTTCCGACTCACACTTATCATTGAATTTTACTTCGCTCGCGGATTACGTTTCGGCACGTAATTTTTACGTTTTTTTCTGGTAAATTTCATTGAATTTATCCTTGTATTTCCTATCCATGGTTATCTCGTTTTTTACATGATGATGATGTGTCCTACGGGACTGTTGATAGAGAGACAACAATATCTTGTTCAAATAGTTCTAGATTTTATAGACATAAATTAGGTAATTCAACAGTATTAACGAATGGAGAACTAGTATAAAGTTCAGTGTTCTTCAATGCTCTCATTTTCTGTATTCCTAGGGGCAAATAGAATAGCTAGACGGAAGAATGTAGGTGCAATGGAGCCTGAGGAATTCATAGTAATGAATGAAATATCCGTATTAAAAAAATTAAATTGTACTTTTTTTTCATTCAGGGAATTTACGCACTCATTCGTTATCCTGTATATTGTTTCAGGAGTGAATGGACTGCAGTGCTACGTTTGCAACAGCCATGAGGACACCCGATGTGCGAAGCCAATTCCTCCTGAGGAATTATTAAGAAGCTGTGATAACCTCGGACCTGGAGGTACCAAGTACACCATGTGCCGAAAAACTGTGCAGTCCATTGAATTTGGAGTTAATGGACGTAAGTTTCCTCTCATTCATTATTAAATATATTTCATCCTTTTGTAGATTCATAATTTTACGTAATTTTATCATTCACATAATCAATTTAGGAGTGAAATGGTGAAATTCAAGATCAATTATCAGTTGTAGAAGGACATAATTCCTGTTTTTTTCAGTTTTTAATCTCAATATTTCATCAAGTGATGTGATTTTCTTATTCGTATTCTTTATTTTTTTATTTAATACCTCTTGTGTCAAAAATTTTCTACATAGAAAACAAATTCTCCAACGTTTTCTCTAAAAATCATTATATACGTAAATATTTTCTTGAAAAAAATCATGACGTTTGGTTTTAGCACTGTGGCAAAATTTCCATCATTCTAAATATCATCTCCCTATTTTGAATAGTGTTAAACAATAGGAGATGAAAACAACATATTTAAGAGTAGCAAAAAATGTTAGAAAATGTTGAATATGCGGCGGAAAAAAATTCATCAAAAAACCTAGCAAATTCGAGAGAAAATTTGATTATTAGTTGCCCAGTCTATTAACAATTTCGGCAGCTTTGCTGTGCGTTTTTTATGTCGAAAATTCCCAATAGAAACTACTTTATATGAAAATTCAGTAGGATTTCATCTTTTTACACAAATTTTTTAGGCTGTGGCTATTCGCACCGGGCGTGTGACACGCCGGCGTAAAACACGCCGGCGTGTTTCACGCCCGGTGCGTTTATGAATTTTATTCTCTGGCGTGTTTCACGCCCGGTGAGGAAAACTCTCTGACGTGTTTCACGCACGGTGAGGAAAACTATCGTGTTCCACGCCGACTAAAATACTCTTTAGCATGTTCCACGCCGACTAAAATACTCCCTGGCGTATTTCACGCCGACTAAAACTCTCTGCGGTGTTCCACGCCGAGTGAAAAATATTCGTTGGCGTGTTGCACGCAGAGTCAAATCTTCTTTGGCGTGTTACACGCCGAGTCAAAAATATTCTTTGGCGTGTTGCACGCCGAGTCAAAAATATTCTTTGGCGTGTTGCACGCCGAGTCAAAAATATTCGTTGGCGTGTTGCACGCAGAGTCAAATCTTCTTTGGCGTGTTACACGACGAGTTAAAAATATTCTTTGGCGTGTTGCACGCTGAGTCAAAAATAATCTTTGGCGTGTTGCACGCCGAGTCAAAAATATTCTTTGGCGTATTGCACGCCGAGTCAAAAATATTCTTTGGCGTGTTGCACGCCGAATCAAAAATATTCTTTGACGTGTTGCACGCCGAAACAAAAATATTCTTTGGCGTGTTGCACGCCGAGTCAAAAATATTCTTTGGCGTGTTGCACGCCGAGTCAAAAATATTCTTTGGCGTGTTTCACGCCGAGTGAAATACTCTTTTGACATATGGCTAAAAACAACTTTTCTGCCTTCTGTATTGCGAAACTCACAGTCTCCAGATATAGCATATTTCGATACAATTGCAGAAAAGTGTTTTTTTTGCTCGTAGGAGGTTTATAGCACGAGCTGAAGGGGAGTGATCTAATACCACGAGTATCGATATTTTTCATCACAATGTATGGAAGCGTGCCTACAAAGTTACTTTTTCGCACATCGTGATGAGAAATGTCGAAATGTACTCTCTGGAGTGTTTCACGCCCACTAAAATTCTCTCTGGCGTGTTTCACGCACACTGAAGAAATGCTGTTTCACGTGTTTCACGCATGTTGAGAATAAAGGAGAGTATTTATTGCAACGCGATGCAAACGAATGATGCGTAATAAATGTAAATATCAAGGGTGAAGTGTCAAGGATAAAGGGTCAAGGGTAAAATATCAAGTCACCCTTGATATTTCACCCATGAGGGGCCGTTTTTCTACACTAATATCCTCTCTGGCGTGTTTCACGCCCACTAAAACATTTCCTGGCGTGTTTCACGCACACTGAAGAAATACGCTTTCGCGTGTTTTCAAGCATGCTGAGAATAAAGGAGAGTATTTATTGCAATGCAAACGAATAATGCGAAATGAATACAAATATATTGAAATTAGAGGAGGGTGAGACAAAATGGACTGCGGGGCAAAATGGACCACTATTTTTTTTTCTTTTTCTTTTTCAATTTTTTTTTTAATGCTGAACCTTCATGGGTAAAATGTCAAGGGTGAAATATTATGGGTAATCGATAAATCGAAATTGACATTTTTTATTTTTGTACTTCTATCGCTCCTATTGATCGATTTGATATCTTGGGGCCCGCGAATGAATAATCAATCATTGGTTGATAACAAAACTCAAACAATAATGGCAAATCCACTTTTGAAAAATCGACGTCGGAACAGGCGACTTGATTTAGGTCGAAATGAATCTAAGGATCACTTTTTCGGCAATATCTCTAGAACTATTCGTCCGATTGCAACAGATGAAGTTGCAAGTGAAAGGTGGCTTCATTTCCCATCCATTGCACTACTCATGGAATTATTTTCACTGGGAATTAGTACAGTTATTGGTGTTTTTGTCAAAAACCTATTTTTGGCAAAAAGAAAATGGATTTATGAGCTGTCAAATTGAGGAGGAATGAGTGCAGCTTTAATCTGAACCCTTGTTCATTGCCATGGGATTAATAGTTCCCGAGATATTCAAGTTTGAGTGATTTTTTTTTCGATGAAAAGGATTGCCATTCCCATTTTTGTAAAAAAATTTAAATTATCAAAGAAACACTGAAAAAATTAAATCCGGCACTAATGATTGATGGTTCCTGAGGTTAAATTTGATGCTCTGTACTAAAAATCAATTAACGATTATGAACGCGCGCTGTAGCGCACATCTTCACCCTAGTCATGGGTAAAACCTTGACGCTTGACTCTTGATATTTTACGTATGATAGTTCACCATTGAAAAAAAAATTTTTTAAATGGAAAAAAAAAAATCAGTGGTCCATTTTGTTCTCGCGGTTCATTTTACCGCACAGTCCGTATTGACCCCCTTGGCCCATTTTGCCCCATCCTCCCCTGCCTTAGCAACGCGCGTTCCTATTTTTTGCCGCGTTGCTAAGCCAGACATAGTTATCAAACCCAATAACTTGTACGCCCCGAACTAATAACGCCCATCTATTGTAGACTCTCCTTTAGCCATGTTTCACGCCCGTTTAGGATAACTCTTGGGTGTGTTTTACGCACATTCAAAGGAACTCATTCGACGCATTAAATGAAAAAAACAAAATTAATTTTTTTTATTTAAATGAGGAATCTTGGTGTGTAAATAAATCGATGCAAGTGAGACAACATGACGCAGTGGAATTTCGTTTCTATTTATATCGCAAATTCGATCTATGCGATATTAAATATATCACATATATCTTTTACATGAACACGTTTATAAGAAAGACAAAGAATCCATTCGATTTCATCAATCAGATGAATTCAAGAAATTTTTTTTAGATTCTAGAAAAAAAAAAGATTGAATTAATCAATAAAAATCTGATTAAATTAAGAAAAATTTGTAAAAATTGTTGAAGGATAATATAGGAGAAGTTAAATGGACATTAGGGCTATCTTTTCCTCTAAATAAAAAAAAAAAACAATAGTTTGAACAATTTTATATTTATTTATATGATTTATGAAATAAACACATGGAGATTAAATTAGTAGCATATAAATTATATAAACTTATGAATAGTATTTAAGTGAAAACCGATTAATTTCCAGCAGTTCAACTGAAAGTTTGCTTTGGAAAGAAAATTATTAAAGATTTCCGAGACAAAAACAGACGCCTTCAGATATTAGTTGACTTCGTTGGGTGTCAAGAAACCTTCAATCACTAGTTTACAACTATAAGCCCAACTGAATGCCTTTTTATCGTACTCTATTATCTTCAGATTCATAGGGAAAAAAAACGATGGAGCATAAGAAATATACTCAATTAATGAATGAGAAAATTTATAGAATTTCCTCTTGTGGAAGCCAAGTGCAGGTTCGACTTGAAAATCTCCAGTTCCCAAACTTATGAAGACGTCTCCATAATACAAGTAATAGATAAGCTCTCTCTTGACTGTCTTGATTTCTACCAAATAAAACTCCCTCTCCGTTTACTCAAATGTTGAACGACCAAGAACGGCAAAAATAATCACATGTTTGTACACTTGTTACAAACTCATCTAGGCTCTCTTGGTTTCCGGATGATACCGAGGCAGCAGTAGTTGTGGTGAAGGAGACAGGCAGTGCAGATAAGCACGTTCCCTTGTGCTGCTTTCTCTGGTTGCTTACAAATGACGCAAGTGAATAGTTTTTTGCCTTTCTTCTCTTTTAGTTTTTTCATTATTAATTGGAAGGCTTCCTCCTCAAAGAATTCTTTAATAAGAGTGATATTTGTTAATTTACTGTCGACGAGAGCATCACTCAGAGTTTATGGCGTAAGGCATTGTACATCTTTGACTGTAATTGCTGAATCTTTTAGATCCTCATAATCAAAATTTAACAACTTCAAAAGCCACTCCTGCTTTTCCCTGATAGGTTTATCGTTGAAAATAAGTGTCTCCTTCTGGTAACGTCTACTCATCCATGCATCATCTTCAAGCTAAAAAAAAATTGAAAAAAAAGTTGAATCTATTCAATTTTAATTATCAATATGGTATTTTGTGCATTAAAAACGAAAAAATTACCAGTGATTCGGCAGCATTATCAGCTAGATGGCCCTGCCCTGAGCTCGAAGGTGCTACAGACGACGCTTGATTCATCGGTATGATGGTCGGGGAATCCCCTTTCTCAACCTCTTTATCCGATGCAAGGTGAATCCTCTTGGTAGTGACTTCTTCATCGATGCATTTTCGTTTTTTCCCCCTGAACTTTGGCCTCAGGTGTATGTCCAGTTGGAGGTTGAGGAACATCAGGCTCTTGCAAAACCTCAGGAATATTAGCCTCTGGTAAAACCTCAGGAATACTAGGCTCTTGCAAACCCTCAAGAACATTAGCCTCTGGCAAACCCTCAGGAACATTAGCCTCTGGCAAACCATCAGGAGCCTTAGCCTCTGGCAAAATATCAGGAACATTAGGCTCTTGCAAACCCTCAGGAACATTAGCCTCTGGCAAACCATCAGGATCACTGGGACACAATGATAATCCATCTAGCACGAAAGCAGTTGGACTAGCCTGAACAGAAAGACTGGCAGGATCATATAAAGAATCGAACACACGCCAACATGCCAACGCTGGAGGATTTTTTGAAGTTTCTCACAGATCGTACTCATACGCTGAGACTTCTTAATCAAAATAAAGTTAAATCTCAGAATTCAAACAAGCAACAGACGCACTCAGCTGATAAGAAAGCCAGAAGGACAGCAAAAAAGAGTCGACAGTCACATTAGCCGGAACAGCCTACATTTGCAAGTTCTGCGCTGGAAGTCACCCAGTGAACTGGTGTGAGGACCTCATCAAGCTTCCCATTGAAGAAAGAAGAAAAGAGGTTATGAAAAAGAATCTCTGCACCAACTGTCTGACACCCGGACACTTTTCCAATCAATGTACGGGCTCAGGATGCAAGAGGTGTTCTGAACGCCACAACACACTCCTCCACAAGGGCAGAAAGCCTCCAGATAATCCACATCCACCAGCTGTCAATCATCTGGCGGACTCATTCGATACAGACGTTACAATCAACATGTACTGTACTCAAAAAGCACAGTCTCATGTGGTACTTTCAACAGCCCAGTTGTACATCCAGGATAACAACGAGAGCCTCATGATTTGTCGTGCACTATTGGATCCAGGATCTCAGTCCAATCTCATGACCAGTGAGTTGGCGAAAAAGCTAAAATTACCATTGAATAATCAGATCAGGCACATCAGTGGCATCAATCAGACCAGGACCAATGCCCAAAAGGTCACCCAGGTACAAATCCACTCCATGCACAACGAATTCACAGCACAGATGGAATGTCTGGTGCTCCCAGCCATTACAGAGCAGATACCACAGACGAAAATAGATATTACCAATATAATTGTGCCAAAGGGGGTTCAATTAGCAGATCCAGCTTACAATGAACCTGGCAAGATTGATCTACTGATCGGAGCAGAATTGTACTGGAAGTTACTCATTGGCACACCACGAAATAGATTCGATGGTCAGCCTGCACTGCAAAATACGAGACTAGGATGGATCCTAGGTAGTGAGATAGCTGGAACCAAAAGTGGCATGTCTTCTACCTGTCTCACGGTCACCAACACACAATTGCATCAGCAACTGGAACGGTTTTGGACCCAAGAATCCATTCCAGAAACCAGCCACTTCACCAAGGAGAAAAAATTGTGTGAAGAGCTGTTCACCAGCACAGTACAGAGAGACCACGATGGTAGATTCATCGTGCGTCTTCCCAAAAGAGATCATGTCGTACTTGGAAAATCCAAGGACCAAGCATCACGCAGGCTACATGCTGTAGAAAGAAGATTCAGCAGAGACCCTGAGTTACATAGAGCATACAATGATTTTATGGATGACTACATCGATAGTAACCACATGACCTTGGTAGAAAATATCACCGAGTCTCCAGAAACCTACTTCATTCCACATCAAGCAGTCGTTCATCCAGGAAGCGTGACGACAAAACTCCGGGTCATCTTTGACACCTCAGCCAAGAAGTCCAATGGAGCTTCACTGAATGATAAATTGATAGCAGGACCCAATCGGCAGCAAGACCTCTTCAAGATAACGTTGAGATTCAGGACTTATGAGTATGTTATCACTGCTGACATAGCTAAAATGTTCAGGCAGATACTCATTCACCCAGAAGACAGATCAATGCAGCTTATTCTGTGGAGAAAAGACCCAGAAGCGCCTCAAAACACATACCAGTTGAATACGGTGACGTATGGCACAGCCTGTGCTCCGTTTCACGCGATGCGGTGTCTTCGTGAGTTCGCAGCACAACACAAACTGGAATTCCCTCTCGCGGCTAAGGTTGTTGAGCAGGACTTCTACATGGACGACGTCTTAACAGGTGGAGAGACACTGCAAGGAGTCATCGAGTTGCAAAAAGACTTATCTGAGCTTTTGATGAAAGGCCAGCTCCCACTGCGCAAGTGGAGGTCAAACAATTCACGAATTTTACTTCACCTTGAAGATGAGAGTAAGATGGACAGTCTACGCACCATTGACAAACAAGACGCTCTCAAAACATTGGGACTTTTATGGAACTCTTCATCGGACATTCTTCAGTATAAAGTTGAGCTATCTGACAAATCAGCCAACATCAAGCGAGAGGTATTGTCACGAATCTCGCAGATCTTCGATCCACTGGGGCTCGTTGCACCAGTCCTTATCAATGGCAAGATATTAATGCAGAAATTATGGAAAGAAGAGCTTGAGTGTGACCAGCAACTCCCCCAAGATTATCAGAATGTTTGGAATCATTATTATTCGTCCTTGACATTGCTGAACGCCCTTGAGATACCAAGGAATGTAAATCTACGAAATACTCGAGGAAAATTCGATTTGTTTGGCTTTGGAGATGCCTCAGAGCGTGCCTTTGGAGCCTGTCTATATGCGGTGAACAAAGATGATCAAGGTCATCTGCAGTCTCATCTTTTGTGCTCCAAATCCAAGGTAGCACCATGAAAGGTGATTTCAGTACCCAGGTTGGAACTTGAGGCCGCCTTATTGCTTTCTCAGCTCTGTCAGACTGTCAAAACATCATTTCATCACAAAGTCGAAAGAATCCAGCTTTGGAGTGACAGCACGGTCGTACTTGGGTGGATAAAGACAGACCCAAGTCTCTTGAAGACTTTTGTTGCCAATAGAGTTAGCAAGATCCAAGAGCTAACAGAAAATATCCCTTGGCAACATGTGCCCACCGAAGAAAATCCAGCAGATCCGCTGTCACGCGGAGTGAGCAGTGACGACTTGAAGACATGCAGACTTTGGTGGCGTGGTCCCTCATGGCTTGAAGAGCAAGCACAACATCCAGCATGAATGAGTGACCCTGCTATGGATTTACCGGAGCTAAAACAAACTTCAGTCACTTTGGTCAAAGCATCAGAAGCATCCACTCCTTCTACCAGCGAGACACAACGTAACAACCCTCATTCTGCGCAGGGAGCATGAACGCCTACGACACTGCCCTCCTGAGCAGTTGCTTCACGTGGTACGTGACAGATTCTGGCTAATCAGCGGATGCAGAGAGGCTCAAAAGGTTGTAAGAAGTTGTATAAAGTGTTTCCGCTTCAGACCTATCATCCCAGATGTCCTGATGGGAGACCTGCCTGAAGAGCGTGTCAGAGGACATTCTCGTCTTTTCTCAGTCACTGGTGTCGACTATGCAGGTCCGATTCAAGTTCGAGAAAGCCGACGTCATGGAAGGATCCACATTTCAAAGGGATACGTGGCTGTTTTCGTTTGCTTCAGCACCAAGGCTGTCCACCTGGAACTGGTCACGGAGTTGACTACCGAGGCATTTCTGGCAGCTTTAAGTCGCTTTACAGCACGACGTGGACTCTGCTCCCAGTTGTTCTCGGATAATGGGACCAACTTTGTTGAAGAGAATGAAGAGACATTTATATACTGTTACTCAAGGTCGAGTTTTTACATTTGAAGAGTATAGTACACTGCTGACTGAAATCGAGGCCATATTAAATTCAAGGCCATTGACTCCTTTAACCAATGATCCCTCTGATCTTCAAGTCCTTACCCCATCCCACTTCCTCATTGGTGACTCACTACTCCAGCCTGTTCAAGCTAATTTTCTCGAAGTTCCAGAGAATCGTTTATCTCGTTGGCAGCATTTGACAAAGTTGAAGCAACAACTGTGGCAACGCTGGCAGACTGAGTATCTGCAGGAATTGCAGAAGAGAGTAAAATGGAGTACGTCAGGTCAAAGAGTTGAGTTGGACTCGCTCGTTTTACTCATCGAGGACAACGTGCCACCTCTCCAGTGGCCTCTGGGTCGTGTGATCGAGGTTCACCCTGGGCGAGATGGGGGTGTGAGAGTGGTGACCGTAAAGACTGCCACTGGAATTTACAAGCGAGCAGTCAAGAACATAAGCCCTCTTCCGATGGGAGATGAGGCTTAAATTTTGTGTTTACCAAAGGAAAGATGTAAATTTTTGAGAGTTTATTAATATTTTCAATTAAAAATTAATGTAACAAGTCAAGTCATTTAAATGTAAGCGGTCGAGTCATTTAATGTAAACAGTCGAGTCATAAAAAAAAAAAAAATTAGTCATTAGTGCAAACTAGAATCGTCAATTACTTTTGTTGCTTTTCAACGTCATGTTAGTGTCAAGCGGTTGATAATTCAATTTCTTCATTCCCGTTTGACGGATTAATTTAACTCAAAATACCCGTTATTATTTATACAGCTTTGAAAGATGACCTTTCAAGGGCCCCGGGATGTTAGTGAGGCCGTCAGAGGCGCCGTAGTGACGAGTTTTTGAGTTGGACGTTAGGATTAAGTTTGTATAGTCAGTGATTCACAAGATGGCGAAATGCCAATACACACACAAATTCCCTGTACTGAATAAAATTGCATTTACGTTCATTATGAATTAAAAAGTGTTGTTTATTAATATCCCCAAAAACACCTTACGCCACAAACTCTGAGTGATGCCCTCGTCGACAGTAAATTAACAAATATCACTCTCTTTAAAGAATTCTTTGAGGAGGAAGCCTTCCAATTAATAATGAAAAAACTAAAAGAGAAGAAAGGCAAAAAACTATTCACTCGCGTCATTTGTAAGCAACCAGAAAAAGCAGCACAAGGGAACGTGCTTATCTGCACTGCCTGTCTCCTTCACCACCACTACTGCTGCCTCGGTATCATCCGGAAACCAAGAGAGCCTAGATGAGTTTGTAACAAGTGTACAAACATGTGATTATTTTTGCCGTTCTTGGTCGTTCAACATTTGAGTAAACGGAGAGGGAGTTTTATTTGGTAGAAATCAAGACAGTCAAGAGAGAGCTTATCTATTACGTGTATTATGGAGAAATCTCCATAAGTTTGGGAACTGGAGATTTTCCAGTCGAACCTGCACTTGCCTTCCACAAGAGGAAATTCTATAAATTTTCTCATTCATTAATTGAGTATATTTCTTATGCTCCATCTTTTTTTTTTCCTATGAATCTGAAGATAATAGAGTACGATAAAAAGGCATTCAGTTGGGCTTATAGTTGTAAACTAGTGGTTGAACGTTTCTTGACACCCAACGAAGTCAACTAATATCTGAAGGCGTCTGTTTTTGTCCCGGAAATATTTAATAGTTTTTTTGTCAAAGCAAACTTTCAGTTGAGCTGCTGGAAACCAATTGGTTTTCACTTAAATACTATTCATAAGTTTATATAATTTATATGCTACTAATTTAATCTCTATGCGTTTATTTCATAAATCATATAAATAAATATAAAATTGTTCAAACTATTGTTTTTTTTTTGATTTAGAGGAAAAGATAGCCCTAATGTCCATTTGACCTCTCCTATATTATCCTTCAGCATTTATTACAATTTTTTCTTAATTTAATCAGATTTTTATTGATTAATTCAATCTTTTTTTTTTCTAGAATCTAAAAAAATTTCTTGAATTCATCTGATTGATGAAATTGAATGAATTCTTTGTCTTTCTTATAAACGTGTTCATGTAAAAGATATATGTGATATATTTAATATCGCATAGATCGAATTTGCGATATAAATAGAAACGAAATACCACTGCGTCATGTTTTGTCTCACTTGAATCGATTTATTTACACACCAAGATTCCTCATTTAAATAGAAAATAATAATTTTGTTTTTTTCATTTGATGCGTCGAATGAGTTCCTTTGATTGTGCGTAAAATACGCCCAAGAGTTATCCTAAACGGGCGTGAAACATGGCTAAAGGAGAGTCTACAATAGATGGGCGTTATTAGTTCGGGGCGTACAAGTTATTGGGTTTGATAACTATGTCTGGCTTAGCAACGCGGCAAAAAATAGGAACGCGCGTTGCTAAGGCAGGGGAGGATGGGGCAAAATGGGCCAAGGGGGTCAATACGGACTGTGCGGTAAAATGAACCGCGAGAACAAAATCGACCACTGATTTTTTTTTGTTTTTCCATTTTTAAAATTTTTTTTTCAATGGTGAACTATCATGCGTAAAATATCAAGAATCAAGCATCAAGGTTTTACCCATGACTAGGGTGAAGATGTGCGCTACAGCGCGCGTTCATAATCGTTAATTGATTTTTAGTACAGAGCATCAAATTTAACCTCAGGAACCATCAATCATTATTGTAATGTAAATGTAAATTTTGACCAATATCCTGGTTTTATTATCATCTGAACACGATCCAGTTAGCAAATATATGTGCAGGATTTAATTTTTTCAGTGTTTCTTTGACAATTTAAATTTTTTTACAAAAATGGGAATGGCAATCCTTTTCATCTAAAAAAAAATCACTCAAACTTGAATATCCCGGGAACTATTAATCCCACGGCAATGAACAAGGGTTCAGATTAAAGCTGCACTCATTCCTCCTCAATTTGACAGCTCATAAACCCATTTTCTTTTTGCCAAAAATAGGTTTTTGACAAAAACACCAATAACTGTACTAATTCCCAGTGAAAATAATTCCATGAGTAGTGCAATGGATGGGAAATGAAGCCACCTTTCACTTGCAACTTTATCTGTTGCAATCGGACGAATAGTTCTAGAGATATTGCCGAAAAAGTGATCCTTAGATTCATTTCGACCTAAATCAAGTCGCCTGTTCCGACGTCGATTTTTCAAAAGTGAATTTGCCATTAGTGTTTGAGTTTTGTTATCAACCAATGATTGATTATTCATTCGCGGGCCCCAAGATATCAAATCGATCAATAGGAGCGATAGAAGTACAAAAATAAAAAATGTCAATTTCGATTTATCGATTACCCATAATATTTCACCCTTGACATTTTACCCATGAAGGTTCAGCATTAAAAAAAAATTGAAAAAGAAAAAAATTAGTGGTCCATTTTGCCCCGCAGTCCATTTTGTCCCACCCTCCTCTAATTTCAATATATTTGTATTCATTTCGCATTATTCGTTTGCATTGCAATAAATACTCTCCTTTATTCTCAGCATGCTTGAAAACACGCGAAAGCGTATTTCTTCAGTGTGCGTGAAACACGCCAGGAAATGTTTTAGTGGGCGTGAAACACGCCAGAGAGGATATTAGTGTAGAAAAACGGCCCCTCATGGGTGAAATATCAAGGGTGACTTGATATTTCACCCTTGACCCTTTATCCTTGACACTTCACCCTTGATATTTACATTTATTACGCATCATTCGTTTGCATCGCGTTGCAATAAATACTCTCCTTTATTCTCAACATGCGTGAAACACGTGAAACAGCATTTCTTCAGTGTGCGTGAAACACGCCAGAGAGAATTTTAGTGGGCGTGAAACATTCCAGAGGGTACATTTCGACATTTCTCATCACGATGTGCGAAAAAGTAACTTTGTAGGCACGCTTCCATACTGTGTGATGAAAAATATCGATACTCGTGGTATTAGATCACTCCCCTTCAGCTCGTGCTATAAACCTCCTACGAGCAAAAAAAACACTTTTCTGCAATTGTATCGAAATATGCTATATNGGATAATTTGAGAATAATTACCTATATTTTCTCTAAATACAATTCTGATCGTCAAAAGACGTAAATAAGGCCTTTAATGAGATCTAGGGAGTGAGGGAGGCCAGGCAACTTTTGTACACGTGCAAAGGGAGTGACTCTAATGCAGAAAAAAGGGGAGATGCTAGTCGTGTCGAAGGAATGCAACTAAATATAAAAATAATAACTGAATGGGGAAGAAACAAAAGAGTGTAGGCTCACCGTTGGGGGTATGAAGGGTAATATTGTAGGGACAAGAGGGAAAATGAGGGGGGTAACTCGTACTCACGAAGGGACTTCACTCTGGCGAACACGTGGAATTCCACCGGCGTCTTGCATTCCTTCAAAATACCAGGGCGTTTTCCTGGAGAGCCTCCTTTCCACCTCGGGATTTCCTGGGCACCAATACTAGAGCTGGGATGAGCTCGATGTATCAAAAGTCCTCTTTTTATCCGCCAAATAACTTCCGGGCGAATTTTACTGTATTCACTATTACTACTTTCGGGGCACGTGGCGACTCACGGGGCAGCTAATGCACGAGTGACGGTCTTTCCTTTTCCTCCGCGATTTGTGGGGGTTCGTCAGATGTCGAAGTCCTTCGGGTTTTAATTCAGGAGCAATCGGGGCCAATCAGCACGGGTGAGTGGTGACGATGACCACAATCCAGGGATGTCTCGCAAGGGATTATTGCAGGTGGTGAATATTCGGGGGTCCAGTATGGGGAATTTCTAGGAGGCGATGGCTTCTCCAATTGACCGAGTCGGAACTGATGTCTTCCTTCGGCTGATATCTTCGTGATGTCCAGGGGCGGGGGTAGACGGGCGATGAGGGAAAAAGTCTGGGGAAGGGGTATCCAACGGTGGCGGGATTTACCTTTTAGGGGGCAATGTGTAGTGGGAAAAAATATGTAGAAAAATAATAAAAAATAAATGAATATGCCTCGTCACAATACACTGTGATGAAAAATATCGATACTCGTGGTATTAGATCACTCGCCTTCAGCTCGTGCTATAAACCTCCAACGAGCAAAAAAAACACTTTTCTGCACTTGTATTGAAATATACTATTTCTGGAGACTGTGAGTTTCGCAATACAGAAGGCAGAAAAGTTGTTTTTAGCCATATGTCAAAAGAGTATTTCACTCGGCGTGAAACACGCTAAAGAATATTTTTGACTCGGCGTGCAACACGCCAAAGAATATTTTTGTTTCGGCGTGCAACACGTCAAAGAATATTTTTGACTCGGCGTGCGACACGCCAAAGAATATTTTTGACTCGGCGTGCAACACGCCAAAGAATATTTTTGACTCGGCGTGCAACACGCCAAAGAATATTTTTGACTCGGCGTGTAACACGCCAAAGAAGATTTGACTCTGCGTACAACACGCCAACGAATATTTTTCACTCGGCGTGGAACACCGCAGAGAGTTTTAGTCGGCGTGAAACACGCCAGAGAGTTTTCCTCACCGGGCCTGAAACACGCCAGAGAAGAAAATTCATAAACGCACCGGGCGTGAAACACGCCGGCGTGTTTCACGCCGGCGTGTCACACGCCCGTTGCGAATAGCCACGGCCAATTTTTTATTGAACCATTTTCTAGAAATTCCTCTACATAATTTTTTTTTTTTTCATCCATGTTTACTTTTTTTTCATTGAAAAAAATCACAACACGAAAAATCGTAAAAGCTATTAAGCCGAGGAGTTTCTGTAGAAAATATTTCAACAAACCAAATTTTTTTATATAACACTTATCATTAATTGTTCTATTAAAATTAATAATTCTATTGAACTCTTAATTCTATTGAGGAATTCTGCCGCTGTACTGCGCGTTTTTTAATAGAAAATGCCCAATTGAAATTATATTATGTAAAAAATCAGTAGAATTTCATCCTTTTACATTAATTTTCTATTTGTTAATATTTTTATCCTCTTTTCATTGAAAAAATAAAACCAAAAAAACTTGGAAAATACCAGCTGAGGAATTTTTGTAGAAAATATTTCAATAGAATAAGTTGTATGGAAAAATCAAATTTCATTGATTTTTTTTTTATATAAAAAACTTTCCATTAAAAAAAAAGGGCAGAATCTGTCCAAAGGTGATAGAAAATTCAATAGAAATCCTATAGATTTTTCCGGTGAGTCCGCTAGATTGTTCTATGACATTTTTTCGTAAGTATAAGAATCCAGTTAGACGAGTTGTTATCCATCATCTATATTATAATTTCCAGTTGTACCAGAAACTCGAGTAATTCGAACCTGCGGTTACGACGAGTCAAACTACAAAGGCCGTTGCTACCAGCGCGGTGGTTTCGGTGGTCGACAAGAAGTGTGCTCATGCCTCACTGACAAGTGCAACGGAGCAACAACAATTCTGAATAAATCAGCGCACTTCGTCCTGATGTTCCTCTGTGTTATCGGTACAGCCTACCGTTCCTTCCTCGGTAATTAAATTCTCTAGATTAAAGAAAAAACAATTGCAGATGAAAAACGTTAAAAATATAAATGATAAAAAATGAGAGAGGAGTATCGTGGGAACCGAGTGATGGTGATAATAATGGGAATTCATTTAACGATGATGATTGTCATTTGGAGGGCAAATCAAAAGATAATGTTGACGTTGTTTGTTGCGTTTTTAATCGGCGATGCGATGCATCTCCTCATTCACAAATACCAAAAAACAAACAATTTTTTCCTTTTTTAGTAACAAAAGAGTTATAAATAATTCTGAAAAATACTACGAATAATGTGATAAGGAGTAGACGGGAATGAGAAATAATCTTGTGAAGAAAAATTCAATTATCTAGGAAAAAATGAACGTGTGGACGATAGAATGTGATCGGAAAAATTCCGATTCTTTGTGCTGTGGAATCTCTCATTACGAAGAATAATCGATGAAAATAGGTAATCACGCTGCATACGAGGACGGAAACTATAAGTGGCCCTAAAACCGTTCGACATAATTGAATATAAAGCACAACTGTCAACTTCTCGTTCCACTTGAATTAATTTTACGTTTATTTCAATTGCTGTCAAATGACAAAATTGCACAATCCTGGATTCGACAATGGGAAGGAGAAGAATGAATCGTAATCACCGATAATACAGTTTTGAGATTGTGAACATGATGAAAAGAGGATAGAGAGTCGTATTAAATTATTAAATATTGATAATATTAAGTTAATTATAAATTAATTAATAAAATGGGCCAATTCCCGTGCATGGGATGTGATTTGCATCACCAGTCGCCTCGTGTATTTCCTCACACTGCCTTGAAAAGCGGCCCCTTGGGAAGATAATTCTCCAATAGTTTCATTGAAATATTAAACCCGTACGTCAAAATAAATTCACCACGAGTAAAATGGAGTGATGAGTTTTTTTTACATTTAATTTTCCTAACTCAATTTCTCAATCATTCACCCAAGTGAATCATTTATAATATTCACTAAGGGTAACAATAAGGAGAACATTTCTTCTCGGGCGTCGTAAATCTGCTCGGCACTGTTCACAATTTTATTCCATTAAGAAAATAAAAATGAAAATTAAATTTAAAGTTAAAAGAAAAGTGAAATGTTCTGTGTGTAGAGTTTGAATTAAAGCAAATACAATGATAATTTAATTGAACTGGAGTATGTTATAAAATGATGGTAAAAATATAAAAAGTTGGGTAAAATTAGAAATATTTTCGTTATTTATTTAATGATATTTTTGCACATATCATTACCTATTTGAACAGATTACGACCATTCAATTTTTCGTTTTTTTAGATATCATTTCTTACGATTTTTTCAGTTATGAGGACTGAGAAAATATGAGTGGGATTCACAATTTTTCTGGCAACTACGAATTTCAAAAAAAGTCTTTCGAATGTTCAAATGTTTTCAATCTAAAAAACGCTTCATCGTTGTTATCGCAGTAGCAACAGCGCATTTCACGCAAATCTCAATTTTTATATTTTTCCCTTGCCAGCTACCCCAGTCTTATAACTCTCTGGGTCCTCACCACTTTCTGACATTACCGAAGAGTACTTACAAATCGTGAAAGACCCCCGAAAAAAATCCAAAAGAGAGGAATTTCATCCCATCTAACCCAACATTTCTCACGTCCGTCCACCATTCGATTCAATTTTCCAATTGATCCCCTGATCGCCGATAAAATAAAATCATGAATTTATTTGGAGAATCAGCAGAAATTTCTCCCGAGAAATTGAGCCCCAAAATCCAGGTAAAAGTAGAAAGTCCACTGATTTCAGGTTAACTCAATCTGTCAATAAAATAACGCCAACAAAAATCTCCATTTTTTGTGAATGAATTCAGTGATGGTTTACCCTGGGATTCCAGTGGAATCGACGTGTCGATCCCCCCTAGAACCCCCAGGAATAACGCCAGCAATTTACCAGACCCCGTCATCAACTCCATCAGTGATTTTGCCCCAGCAACCGCTGGTGTACACCTCATACAATGCATACTGTGGAGTTCCCCAAGTTCAATCGACATTTCCTGATGTGCGAAGACATCCAGTCACTAATAATTCACACTACAGTTTAAGATCCCAAGGTTTGAATTTTTTAATTCATTAACCCCTCAATCATCAATTATTTAAGTGCAAATTATTTTGTCAATTTCACTGAAAAAAAAATTACAGTTAAAGGTCAGAAAAACTTTTTGTAAAGAATTTTATGGGCTACAAAAGTTGTCTATGGACATTCTAAGAGGCAAAAACATTAGAAACTTTTTTTTGTGCAGATTATTCTACAAATATTTTCGAAAGGTAGAGATTTGAAAATAATGCAAAAAGGATTTTCTGTGGTGAATTTTACGAATTATAGAAAATAGCTGACATTCTCGGCTAAATTTCGTAGTTTAAGAAGTATTTACAAAATAATGTGTGCAAAATCACCAAAGATATTTAATTTCTTTGTAGGCTATTTTACAAATATCTTCAAGCAAAAAAGATTTAAACAAACGGAAGAAAATTTTTTCGCCGTAAATTTTCTGCATTTATGATTTCCCTTATGTTCCAAATATTTTTCAAATAACTTTGAAAAAATCACTAAAATGGGAAAAAATCTTTAATTATTCTAGACTTCAGAGGAATAAAATCCCCGAAATGGCACCAGAAATCCCGTCCCCGTTATAAGGAATACCCGCAAGTGGCCCTCCAACAACCGATCCCCTTTCCTGCGCCAGTGGTCCTCTACGATCCCCTCCAGAGTCACCTGACTCCTCCACTACCATCCTTGAACTCCGTCTACCTACAAACGCCCACCTGTTACAGTCAGCCTTGCCCCACCGATACCTTTTCCACTTACAATCCAACTGTGATACCCCAGACGTACTACAAACCCCCCGAGTCGCAGCAATTCTGTCTCATCCACGATCGATCTCCAGCCCAGGCTCAATTGTCTCTTCAAGGTGTTCAGCAAGTCCAGCAGGCACCCTATTATACTGTCCCGACGACTTACACCACTAACAGAAATTATGGAAACACTTCCACCAGTTTTTCCAGTAGCATAGCAAGTGTTTCCACTCATGCACAATCGACTCCCAACTTTATTAATTATTCTAACGACAAAATGGGCCCAGTCTCTACAACGAAATTCCAACATTCCGAGCTTTTGTACCCTGAGAGAGGTTCATTGACATGTGAAAATCGGTTGAGCTTAAATGAACCAATTTTTGAGGTAACTAAACATTCCGTTGATTCACATACAAAAAAATTTCATAGAGAAATCTAGTTAATTCGCTCAAAAATTCCATTGGATTTCTATTAAACTATTGAAGAATTTCGCTATTTTTCCAATAAAAATGTTTAAAGGAAAATATTATATGGAAAAAATCAATAAAAAAATTGGTATAGGAAGATGAAGTTTTACGGATTTTTTCTATAGAATAGTTTCTATTGAACATTTGCGATTTAAAAAATGCGGAATAAAACTGCGGAATTGTTCAATAGCAGGGTGTCCAGACGTCCGGGAAATCTGAAAAACCGGGAATTGCCAGGGAATTTTATTGGTCTGGAAATGTCATGAAATTACGACAACTTTCCGGAATTTTAAAATTTGAAGCTTGTTTTCTCCAATTACCTAAATTTCTGGAAATTCTTCTATTGACAAAAAACATTGTCCTAGAATTTGATTTCAAATTTACTTAGAAAAGTGGGATGTTAACATCTTCCCGTGGGATGAGATTGGGAACGCACTGTTTTTGAGGTTTTTCTATGGAAAATTCTAAATTCAGCATTCTACTATTCAAAGGAATTCTTGCATATTAAGATGGTGGAAATATTTGAAAAATAAAGATTTTCAGCAATATACTCCAAAAACACTGAAAGTTCCAACCTGGTCCGCTAGAGAGATAGCATCCTAATTTTCTAGACAAATTTTTCGCTGTACGTATTTTTGTTGAAAAGTTGAAAGAGTGATAATCTCTTAAGGGGAGACCTCGCTAAAATTGATAAGTCTTTGAAAATTCCCTTAGCCATACTTCCTTTATTGCGCAATTTCCATCTGATGTAGATTTTTATATTCCGCAATTTTCGTTACACTCTAGAAAATGAAATTCAGTACCTATTTTACGTCATAAATTATGGATAATATCTAATGAAAAAAATGTTTCTTTCAATGCCTTTTTTTTTGTTCTTGCATAATAATGTCTAAAAAATCGAGTGGAGTAGACAGACTAAATCTAGAAGATTCATTTTTTCTCAATCTATTCCACGCAATGGAAAACAAATACGCAATTTTATTCTTTGAAGTCTGACGAACATTGAAAAAAAAATCTGAATTAGATGAAAATTACGATCCAAGAAAAATTTTGAAGTTGAAAATAGGAAATGAAGACGAAAATTCACTTGATGGGTCTTTTCGCGAATCAAAGATAATTTTATTTTACCGACGTCTGCCTTTCAATTTCGTTCGGTAAAGGAGTTAATGTGCATGGATCCATCTATTGTTCATTGATTATCAACATGATCAGGTGATCCTCGTTTATCAACTGTTTTAACCCTCTAAGGTGAATTTCAATATCCCCACTCTATGGCCTTCAAAACGGAATGCCGGTGTCCCCACTAAAGCGTCCTACTAGGATTTTCACCTTCGACTCTCGTGGAAATCGGGTCTACAGATTCTGACAAATTTGGATAGAAAATATCAAAATCTGTCAATTTTGACAAATTTTTTCGTAGAAAATTTGTCAGAATGTCATACTGTGTCAGAATCTGTCATAATATGCCGAATTCGACATTTCTGGTCAGAAATTGACAATAAATGACCGCGGTTTGGAACAGGTAGATCATATAATGTCATAATTTCTCAGAAAGATCTGTCATAGTTTGATGAATTTTCACAGAATTTGTCATAATATGTCGACTGCCCTGGGAGTTCCTTCTCGCCTTTTTTGACATTCAATGACATTTATTGCCATAAAATGTCAGAATAGTGTTTTTTTAAATAAAATTTGATGAATTGTTACAACCTACGTTAATAACTCCCCCAATTTTATCGGTAGGGTATAATTAAATACATTAATGTCTCGAATTCATCAACCCATCAATATATATTAAAAAAAGAAAGAACTTCGGTTGAACGGTTCTTTCGGGGTTCCCACCGACACAACCAGCAACCTGTTTTTTGTCTACAGGACTTCCGGATCACCGAACCTAATAAGTTGCGCTTGTTTTTTATACTATACACACTTATTTTTTTCTTTTTTTTCTCACACTTTTTCTTTTTTTTTCAAGCGCATAAAAACAAAAATAAACAAGCTCTACAACAGAGCAAAGGTTTAAAACCTTCTAATAATAATAAACCTATAAAAAAGCCCAATAAAAAATTGAACACGAGTGTCACAGAGTGACCAATGTTTATCGAACACCAGATACTAAATTTAATTTTTTTTATGTACCTGTTTTTTTATGTAAATAGCTGTAAATATTGTAAATACCTACTGTAGAAAATGAATAAAAAACATAGTTAAAAAAAATCATCGAAGCTAAGCATCATCGAGCCGGGTCAGTAACTGGATGGGTGGCCGTTATCCCTAACATTGGTCACTCTGTGACACTCGTGTTCAATTTTTTATTGGGCTTTTTTATAGATTTATTATTATTATAAGGTCTTAAACCTTTGCTCTGTTGTAGAGCTTTTTTATTTTTGTTTTTATGTGCTTGAAAAAAAAGAAAAAGTGTGAGAAAAAAAAAGAAAAAAATAAGTGTGTGTATAGTATAAAAAACAAGCGCAACTTATTAGCTTCGATGATCGCTGGATATCCGGAAGTCCTGTAGGCAGTGTGGTTGCTGCTGATAAGACTAATATTTTTGGGGTTTATATAGGCAATTCATGGGATAGGAATGATAAGAGGAGAACAAGGGGTAGTACGGGATAGTAGAGGTCAAAGGGGGAGAGGGGAAGATAAGAGGAAACATGGTGGAAGGGACAGTGAGGTAAAATAGAATGAGGCGAATCGCGAGACAGGTAGATTAGATAGTGGGGTAAAACGAAATATCGCGGTAAATTGAACAGTGTGGCAAAATGGCATAGTAGGGTAAATCAGACAGTGGAGTATAATGATATATCGAGATACATTGTTTCACAGTAGGGTAAAACGGGATAGCGAGTTCTATTCAAAAGGAGGCACATGGATATGTATGGGCATGCCATTTTGCCCCAAATTCTAGTTTCCACCCCCCCCCCTCCGATCTACAACTCCCCTCTCCCTTTCCCATATTCTGTATTGCTCCATCGTCCACTTAATCATTGATTAATTAATTAACATTTTGAATCAAAAGAAAGTATCGTAATTTCAAAATCCTGAAAACTTCAAGTCCGTAATTGTATTTTTTTACAGAATATGTCATAATTTGCCAGTTTATGACCCTTTCCGATATTTAATCAGCAAATGTCAAATTTTAAAGTTATATCTTGTTATTTGTCAAATAATGTCAGAATTTGTTAAATAACGCAATTTTCAGAATTCTCCATTTTATGTCATTTAAACATCCCTGACAAAATCTGTGAAAATATGGCATAAAATGTTTTATTATGTCATCATTAGACATATTTTCCCATTTTCTGAGAATACTCCTAGCCTACACAATTGTCAGAAAATGTCGTTGTATGACAGATTATGAGATATTAAGTTTGACAGAATCTGTCAAAATATGTCATCAGATGTTTTATAATATCATATTTTGTCATATTTTTACATTTTTAGTGGTTATTCTTAGCACAGGTGCTTGTCAGAGAATGTCATAATATGACAAAATCTGACATATTGTATCTGACACACTGAGAAAAAAATGTTTCAAAAATTAGTGTGCTACTCATCATCAATGCTGGGACATAACAGGGGGTCATCGAAAAATTCGAATGTGGCACCCCAATTTTTAGAGGGACTTGCGCCACTACTTCGCGCGATGCCCGTAAAACTTAGGGTGCCACATACGAATTTTCTGATGACCCCCTGTTATGTCCCAGCATTAGTGAGTAGCACACTAATTTTTGAAGGGACTTTCACGGAATTATGGTGTATTTTTCTCTCCGTGCAGAATCTGACAAAATATGACATCAGATGTTTCATAATGTCATTATTTGACAGATATCATATTTTGACATTTTTCAAGGATATTTTGAGCACAGGTCCATATCAGATAATGTCATTATATGACAAATTGCGACATTAAAAATCGGACATAATTTCATATATCATAACATTTTTTATCATATTACTACATTGGTTGTCATATTCTGACGTTTTATTACATTTTATCGACTTGAAATAATATGACATTTTTTGGGAAAATATGTGAAAAAAATCGGACAAAATTTGTCATTTTAAATCAAATTCTGTCATTTTACGTTAAAATTCCGAATATTTCTCATTTTTTGACATTTTTTGCCATTATTTTGCCGAATCTGTCGACGGATTTCCACGAGGGGAGTCTATAAATTTAACATTCTTTCATAAAAAAAAAAATCATTTTCTATGGTTAGGGAATTGCGTCAATTTGCCTGGGAAAAGTCAGGGAATTTTGTTGAAACTTCCAGGTGGACACCCTGAATAGTAAATTCGCTAGGTTTTACTACGAAATTTGTTCGTGTGTGGTCCCATGAACCCTTGACCATCCTTTAAAAACATCGAACCTCTTTCCTCAGATGCCCGAAGACTCCAAGCCCTCGACCCCTTCCTTCACCCCTTCCAAGACCAACAAACTCGACAAGTACTTCGACGACTCATCAACCTTCGACTTCACCATTGAAGCCGAGAAGATGGTCTCAGCCCTCTGCAGTACCTCCCTCGACCTAGAAAAAGACGACGACCCCCAGAAAATCCCCCTCTCCTTGAAACCAGAAGGTATCTCCAAGGCCTACAAGTCCTGGTACATCGACGACTACCCCAAGAACTCAAAGACCGTGGAGACCCAGACCTCCCACCCGGAAGACCTGCAGTCCCCCGAAGTCCTCCGGAGAACGATTTACACTGGTTGCGCCGAGATGGAGAACCTCCTCACGACCTCCAATACTACCTACCGCAGGAACTGGCTCTTGAGTCTCTCCTCGGCGACTAAAATCGCCCTCTCCAAGTCCTCCACCTGTTTCCCGATTTACCTCAACGACAAAGCGTTCGGTCAAGACCTCATGAACTCATTCCTGCGGATCAGTAACGGTTGGCTGGCCCTGGACAACTATCTCAATAAACAACCCAACCTCTCCCTCTCCCAGAAATTCGACAAGGATCTCCAGAAGTCCTTCAAAGCCTGGGAGTCAGCGACCTCGACCCTCCTCGACAATATAACCAAGAACTTCAAGAAGCTGGACGGTAGCTCCGACGAGCCCCTCCAAGAGAATTCTTCTCACACGTCATCTTTCCCGGGAGACGTCTCGCTCTATGTTAACTACAATCTCTTCAGCAACTCCCCAGGCCCTGTCACAGCCTCCCAAGTTCTCAAGACCAACCGCAACGTCTCCTACCCGATCCAAACGTGCGACCAGAAGCCAAGATGGTTGTCAGTCGCAAGAGAGAGCAAAGTCAGAACCAAATGGACGATCACCGAGAATTCTCGAAACGTAAAGGACCTGCAGACATTTCCAGCCCAACAGCTCTCCAACCTGATGATCCCTCAACCTGAAACTACGAATATCGAGACAACGTTGAGCATCTGGAGCCCCTGCATCTCCTCAGCCCCATCCTACTCGAACCTTCTCTATCCCAATCCTTCAAACGTGACATTAGTCAGTCAAATAGAATCCAAGAAAGTTGATAACTCCTCCGATGGTGAAACGATCAACCTCTCCGCTTGGTTTGCAAGCATGAAAAGCAGGGACGACTCACCGTCACCAGGATCTCAGAACTTCTGGGGAACCAAGACGTCTCTGAACCTCCGCGACCCCCTAAAACGTGCTTTCGACGCCGTGGGAACATCGAAGATGGATGCCAATCGTCAACTGAGGACACTGAAGAACATGAGAGCGATCCAGAGTGCTCCCTGGACTGCTAACCAGATCCTGGAGGACCAGACCACCACGAAGAAACCTCCAGATGACAACATTGAGGACACGAAAGTCTACATGAAGCCCGGGAGCTACAACGTCCCCAAGAAAAAAGGTCAGTCCAGGCGTTCCCGTAAGACCGAGTCGATAGGATTCAAGAAGAGTTGTCCCCAGGCTGAACAAGTTCCCAAGCCACCAGCAACGTTCTTCGAAGACTATCGAAAACCAGACGAAGGACAGTCTGAGATCGCTTTCGAAAAAGGGAACTTCTCCAATGGTACTTCATCGTCATCTTCGACCTGCTCTCAGGATGTTCGGAGAGACGTGACTTGGAAGGCTGCTTGTGCCTCCGCTGAACTCCTTCTAGATGCTCTGAACGTGAAGAAGAAATCCAGAGACTATAAAAAGAAGCATGAGGATTTCGACTCGAGTTATGAAGCTTCTGAAGAGGACGAGGGGGACACCTTCAAGCCGATGATCGTGGATGCGAATGCAGTTGGCAAGGAGGGACAGAGAACCAATGTGAAGACAGACTCTTGGTTGATCAAGACGTTGAATAATGCAGCTAAAAGTGACGGTTCATCGAGTTGCTCGAGGGATGATAAGCAGAGAGTCAATCGGATGAGAGACGTCAAGAGTGTTACTCCTTGGGGGAAGCCTCAAGGGGACGCTGAGAGGTCCTTCTCCCTCGAAACGAGTCATACGATCGCTGTAATGACGCTTGTCGATGCCGTCGGGAAGGCTACTTACTCGGAGACTGTTAGGAGGTTCTCAACTACGACAAAGCCAACTTCATCGAAGGTGTCGTCACAGAAGTATCTCAGGAGTGTTCAGCCTCTTAAAGAAACTCCTATTTGCAGTGTCGCTGAGGATGAAACTGAAGACAATGGGTCCAAGGTAGCTTCTGGGAAACAGAGAAAGGGTAAGGGACAATCGAATGATAAGGGCTGGTCTGTTTGGTACAGCTCGAGGAAAAAACAGCAGAGTAACTCGTTGGGAGCAGCTGCCCTGGAGAAGCTTTTGGGTATCTATAGGATCTTGTGGAGAATGGATGCTACCAGGCTCTTCAAGTTCCCGGGGGGGAGCTCCAAGGAGGCTGAGGGCTCTTCCAATCTTAGTGTAAGGATTGAGGTGACTACACACACGAGAAAATTTAATACAAAAACTTAACGAATTCAATCAAAAATGCTATTGAATTTTTACTGAAAATTCTAATTGGAAAGCTAATAGCTTTTCGTCAATACTGTTGAAGAATGCCGCAGCTTCACTACGCGTTTTTTAAGGGGAGACTATGAGTTTTGAAAGTCGCGGGCTATTGGCATGCGACTTCTTATACTTTGAAGATCAATTATATATGTCTAAAAATGAATAATTAGTGCAAAAAAATCGATTGTTTATTGTTCGCTTGCCCTGCAGACGCTTAAAATGTTTAAAATAGTACAGGGCCTCCAATTTTTGGGCTACAAAGGTTTCTTTCTTTCCAAATTTTTGAAAAAATGTGTACAATAACAATTACGAATTAGTTTTTTGTAATTCAACTGCTGTAGAGCTAATTTCCTCATTTTTTAAAATAAAAAATTGCACCATCCATGTAAACTAGCTCGAAAAATATTTTTGAAAGAATCGAGAATATATTTCAAATATTTTAAGGATAATTTTTTTGCGTATATTACATGACTGGCTCAAATTTTTATTTTAAACAAAACGAAATTAGTTGTGTAGCAGTCGAATTTCAAAAAACTAATTTTTAATTATTATGGCACACATTTTTTCAAAAAATTTGAAAAAAAGAAACCTCTCTAGCTTAATAATTGGAGGCCCTAGACTATTTTTAACATTTAACATTTTAAGCGTGTGCAGAGCAAATGAACAGTAAAGAAGTCATTTTTTGCACTAATTATTCATTTTTAGACATATATAATCGAACTTCAATGTATGAGAAGTCTCACTCCAATCGCCTGCGACTTTTAAAACTTATTGTTTTTTTCCCGTAATAGAAAAGGCCCAATAGGGACTATTTAACCGAAAACAATAATCGCCAAGTTTTTCTATGAGATTTTTCATACGTGTAATTAGATTAGAAGCGAAGGTAATTCAGCTTTGAGAAAAATAAAACTATTCTTATTTTTTCAGATTGAAGATTATCGAAAGGTGATCAAGAGTCCAATGTTCCTGGAGACAATTGGTTACAAATTGAAGAATCATGTTTACAGGAAAGTGGAACATGTAATTCGAGACTTCAGGAAGATTGTGCATAATTCCAAAGCTTATCACAAGGTTTGTGTAATGCATTTATCGAGCATATGAATGCTAAAATTCGAACTCTTGTTGATTACAAATTTGTCTTCAGAACAAAAAATGAAAAAAATCTTTTAAGATATCTTTTGTTCATTCCCCATAATTTTATCTTTAAATAAAAGGTAGGGAATTCAGAGATGATAAATGTTGATGCACTTTTCTTTTATCATCAGAATGATAAAGATTGTACTGAGAAGATTGAACTGTTATCCAAAAAACTGGAGGAACTGGTGGACCAAAATTTTTCCGATGACCTCCAACCAAAACCTTCCTCGTCCCAGACTACTTCAACCCCTCCAACTGCCACTGGTAGTCCGAAAAACCCTGACGAAAGGGAAACTTCCACCCGGCGAAACCCTCGCAGCACTTGACGTATCCGCAACAGACTCACGCGACTCGATCTACTCGTTATTTATAATATTGCTGCCTTGTTCATTCTTCTTTTATGATTAATGATTAATATTCCCACCCACAATTGAGATCTTCACATTTTGGGTGCGATAAGACTTCCAGCAAATACTTCAATGTTTAATGAGGAAGGAAAATCGTGATTTTGATTCATTTTATCTCAGGTTTTTGTGAGAATGGAGAACATTTTCAAAATCGTGTTGAACATAAATTTGTGATTAGTGGTGAATGAAAGATAGAAATAAATATGAAGTTATTTAATTAATTTGGAGGTGACAAGTTCATTTTTTATGTGTGAACTTCGCGCTCGTCGCTAGATTAATTTATACTGTTTTATTTTATTTCCATTCCATTTCCGTTTTCACAATTATACATTAATTTAATTTTTGTCATTCTGGCCATAAGGCAGCGTTAGCGTAGCCTCCGTGAATTGCTGCTTACAGCCGTTATGAGAAGAAATATTGTTCGTCATACGCTCTAAAAATATTTTTTAGATCATATGATTGCAGCCCGAGCCGAAGGTGAGGGCTCATATTCGGCAGAAAAGTTTTTTTCGGCCCAATGACGAAATATACGATTTATTCATTCTTATTGTTATTATATATGCTCAATTCACCTGTTACAAGACTGAATGAAGAGGAATTTTCCATAAATCACGTGAAAATACTGATTGACACCAATTTTCGATAATTATACCTACAATTTGTCATTTCTTTCTTTTTCTTTGAATTAATTAGTACATGGAGAAAAAAATTCTAGAAAAATTACTGTGCCAGCACGATAAAATGGGTTCGTTTGGACGGACCGGAAAAATTACCGTGCCAGCGCCATAAAATTTGCTGTGGAGTACAAGAATTTTTCACGGTAAATCCGAGAAAAATTTTTGTAGCGCACGGCAGAAATTTTTTTCCGGGTCTGTTGAAATGAACCTATTTTACCGTGCTACAGTATAGTGCATACGCCCACCGTGGTTTTATCACGAAAATGAGGTCTACGGGAAAATTATGTTGATTTAGACTAATTCGGGGTCGTAGAATCCGAATATCTCGGTTATTTTTCCGTGCGAGTTGCCTTTGCCATCGTTATAAACAATTTAATTGTTTAAACGCTAATAGCTCTCAAGTTATGGGAGCTACGGAAAAAAAGTTCCTTCAAAATTTGTTTGTCTTCTCAAGACGAATAAAATGTTTTTTTATTTTTCTCAATAGCTTCATTTTTAGCGGATTTATGATTAATTAAACGTTTGAGGAGCGCCGCGTGGAATCGTGCGCCGCGCGAGGTGTAATGCGCACACGTCTTATGGTTGGACCCTTAATGAATACAAAGAAGTGATCCTCTTCAATTTTCCTTTTATTCATTGAAAGGATACTGACATGTTCCATTTATTTGACATTTACAAAATGCAATGCAAGGTTTCTCTGCCCTTGCGCAATGGCAAACTCCTCGTTTACATTTTGCATCAGTGCAATTGGGGACTAAATCACTTATCGGTGGATAAAGTTCTGTCAGTTTTCGGGCTCCAACATAGATTCATAGAATCAAAACATAACAGCAATAGGTGTGTGCAGTCGCCGACAACAAACAACATAACACCACTAATGCCGGCCCGGGCAGCGCGAGCGTAGCCGCTCGCATGACTTTCCCAGCCAAGAGCACGTCTTTTATCATCTCTGCCAAAAATGAAGCTATCGAGAAAAATAAAACAATTTTGTTTGTCTTGAGAACACAAACAAATTTTGAAGGAACTTTTTTTCCATTGCTCCCATAACTTGAGAGCTATTAGCGCTTAAACAATTAAATTGTTTATAACAATGGCAAAGGCAACTCTCGCGGAAAAATAACCGCGATATTCGTGTTCTACGACCCCGAATTAGTCTAAATCAACATAGTTTTCCCGTAGACCTCATTTTCGGGATAAAATCACGGTGGGCGTATGGACTAGTTAGTCTATCCGGTGGCTATGGTTTTATCCCGAAAATGAGTTCCCCGGAAAAACTTGGTTTGTATTTACTAATTCGAGGGTGTAGAATACGAATCTGTCGGTTATTTTTCCATCTGGGTGGTCCTAGGCATTGTTATTAACAATTTGATTGTTTAAATCGCCATAAAGCGCAATCTATGAGAGCTATCGCAAAGTTTTAAACAAAAAATATTTCTTTCATGGAAATGAACATTTTTTGTTATATAAATTTTTCTCCTAACTATCATAGATAAGAAGATATCGTGGGCGAGGACGAAACAGGCGCCGTGGCAGCCGTGACGCTGCGCTTTTGCGCACTCCAGAGCATTTAGTGATGAACTCGAGCAAGATAGGGAGAAATGTTTCAAACCAAAAAAAATTATCATTAAATTTTACATGAATTACTTTTTTGCCATTTTTTTCGATTTCCAGTAGTTAATGAGATATTTACATTGTTATTCTGGATGATGAGGTAAATCAGTGTTCCAGTCATCATTCAATCGTAATTATCTCATTAACTCTTACGACAATGAGAAAATGTTTATAAACCTAATATATCCATTATTGAATGATGAACAAAATCGTTTTTTATTCATCCCGATTGCTTGATTTGTGACTGAGTTGCGATGGAAAGACTCCTGGACAGAAATGTCGCAGGAATACGCGCGTCACAGGCACGCAGCGGCTACCGGTCGCATCGTTGTTTGTTTTTGGCAGCATGGAGTATGTTTGATGAGATGCCTGGATCGGTGGTAATTAGGAGCGAATGGGCAAGTAAAGGATGGATTTGCCGGAGTCGATGAGCGGGTTCAAAAATGAGCGGACACGTGCACTTGAGTTCCACAAAACACTGTATTTGTCAAAATAAAAATGTTCACAATAAATAAGTCACTAGATATTGAGTCACTGAGCAAACCGTAATAATGAGCGGACCGAAAATAATGAGCCGACTAATTGCTTGAATTAATACTAATTGAGCTGACACAATGAGTTAACCCGAGTCACTAGAGAAGAGCAGTATACTAAAAGAAGTGTCTTTAACTAGATCCCGGAAACGAATGAGAGAGAGACACGGGCTTACAGGTGCCACGTGCCCTAATTCGATGGTCACATGACCTAATTTAATATAGATCATATGGTAATAAGGAGCTGTCCAGGACGTGGCGCTTCAGGTGTCCGAATTAATAACCCCCGGTCATCTGAGGTGAGCGCGTCAGGTGTGCGTGAGTGGGGAGAGAATGGATGAGCCGCGCGTGTGTATGTGTGAGTGCCCTGTCAGCTGACAGGATTTCCAACAGAGTACGTCCTCCGTCGTGGTCTACACTCTTCTTCTATTCTATTCGTAATTGGTTATATCCTCTAACAGCAGTAGAGGCAAGCACCATTTCTCCTCCAAGTAATTGATGGTTATGGTTACACCCCCCAGGGGGCAGTACCGAATAGTTCAAAACTTCTTTCTTTTCTTGTTTGATTCACTTCTTAAAATTATCTTTCAAAAATATAACTTGCATATTGTCTCCTGAATTAATATTCAATTGTAGTAACTCATTAATCAATAAATTTCTGCCTCTATAACTATTCGGGCAATCTCAATACTCGTTCAAATCTTTTCTCTTTCAAATTCAAAAAACATCACAGGTGAAACATGATCAAAACAACACCATCTATCCAATGCTTCGGGAAATCCCGAAATCAGGATATTTCATTTCAAATATTTTTCACTCGGTTTGATAGAACCTTGATGATTGATGTTTACATTCGTGTGTCCTTAGTGTAAGAATAGATGTTATTCAATGGTATCCGCGATGTTTTGTGTCCATTATATGAATTCCGATCGATCTTTCCCGAGAATTAAAATCCAAAATATTGTTCTTTCACCAAATCTCCAATTCCAATTCCGCAAAAAGTCGAACTGAATTTACAAAATTAAATTTCCTTCAAAGATAATTCCACGGCTAGTATAGAAATCTTGAAAGAATTTATTCGGAACTTCCACTTTCAGCACACTTTAAATCTGATCTTCGATTTTATTTCCACTGATTCTATATACTGCGGAGTTCGTTGGTAGTCTTTAAGACTACTATTAATTCTCGGAGAGCCAAAAAGAAAGGAAAAGAAGAGGAAGGAAGGAAAAGAAGGAGCAGAAAGGAAAAGAAGAAAGGAAAATGGAAAAAAAGGAATAGATGTTAAAGAAACAGGATATGTTCCCAACTCGGGCTAGAATATCCTGTAGTACGGAGCGACCGAGTGAACCGCTCCGCTTGGCGTCTCCCAACGAACTCCATTTGTGGTCTACACTCTTGAATTATTGGGTAAATAGAAAGTTTATATGATCGCTGCAGTGCGCAGGCTCACGCGTCGACATCTTCCAGTAATAAGCCTCGAACGCCGACATCTTCGAAAGATAATTCTCGAACGAATAGAGATAGGACAAAAATTTTCTGACAAAAAATGTTTGTCATTCAATAGTGGATATATTAGGTCTATAAACATTTTCTTATTTTCGTATTAGTTAATGAGATAATTACGATTGAATGATGACTGGAACACCTCATCATCCAGAATAATAATGTAAATATCTCATTAACTACTGGAAATCGAAAAAAATGCAAAAAAAAAAATTAAAAATAATTACTTTTAATAATAATTACTTTTTTAAATTAGTAATTGTCATGTAAAATTTAATGACAATTTTTTTTGTTTGAAACATTTCTCATCATGCTCGAGTTCGTCACTAAATGCTCTGGAATGCGCAAAAGCGTAGCGTCAGGGCGGCCACGATATCTTCTTATCTATGATAGTTAGGAGAAAAATTTATACAACAAAAAATGTTCATTTCTATGAATGAAATATTTTTTTGCTTGAAACTTTTTTCGATAACTCTCATACATCACGCGTTATGGCGATTTAAACAATTAAATTGTTAATAACAATGCCTAGGACCACCCGGACGAAAAAATAGCCGACAGATTCGTGTTCTATATCCTCAAATTAGTAAATATAGACCAAGTTTTTCCGGGGACCTCATTTTCGGGATACAACCATAGCCAGCGGATAGACGAAGTAGGACTCCTGTAGATTCGACTCGACGGGAGAACGAATTCCGAGAAGTCGAAAATAGCCGGCCGAGCTCTTATTGGCCAAGCGCGCGTAGTGGGGAGGCCAGAGAGAGAACGCATTATGTTGCTCTCTGTCTTCGACCGTCGGGCAACAGTGAGTCAACATAACCCCACAGTTCATCAATTTAGAAAAACGAGACCGAACGCGCGCTACAGCGCGCTGTAATTGTAACAATCATAATTGAAAATTTCAAAATTAAATTAATTATGAAATAAATTTGCCGCCTCAGACGACTGGAACCAATGAGGAATAAGCGTGACAGACTTGCGAGATATCGATAGTTATCGACTTTGAGTGTATGTCCTTTTTAGAACTAGGATATGGAACTTGAATATAAATAAACGAAAACTAAAAATAAGTGAGTTTAGTGAGCCACTTGATTCACTGAAACTTGTAAGGATATTTTCCCGGGTTGTTCACCCAGGAAAAATCCAATAGTACATTAGAGTACAAGGGCACAAATTTCGTTTTCAACGAATGTGTGTACAGACCTCGCCTTCGGCTCGGCCTGTAAACGGAATTTATTACCGAGTGCTCTATAATACTTTATGTCAAGTCGTGCAGAAGTCGAGTTTTGAACAAGCTGCGCGAAGCGCAGCGTGCGATAAACTCGACTTATTGCACGGCGCGACATAAAATACTTTTTAAGCCGTCTCTATCGCTCAATAATCGGGCGCCAGCCGAACCTTCACGCGAGGTTCGAAGAAAACCGGCCCCTGAGGCGAACTCGTTTACCCAGGGGACTTCTCGGCTGGACAATGGATTGCCTAGCTAACATCAGCGTGATACGGTAGAGTGGGCGAGGTCTACCAGGAGTATAACCACCACTTCCTCACGACCTTTGCAAGCCGTGGATTATGTCTTGCGTCATAAGTCCCCTACTGAATTGGATTCATGTTTTCTCTGGAGGGTCTTTCGACTCCTCCGGCATGCTTCCTCTTCCCGAGTATTTATACTCGGGAGAGTTTCCGAATTGTCTGCGAATCAGCCGGGACTCCGCAGACCCTGGGACGTTGAGAGACTGATCTGACCAGGATGGAACTACGTTACCCACGCTATGACCACCCACACTCTCAACCACCAGTTATCGCCTTGGTCATCGCCCGTCACTGCCTCCATGTAGTACTAGACCGTCGGCGTATGGTCGGGCCGACAGGAGGATTTCTCGACTCCAGGCCCACGAGCCCATATNTGGAACCAATGAGGAATAAGCGTGACAGACTTGCGAGATATCGATAGTTATCGACTTTGAGTGTATGTCCTTTTTAGAACTAGGATATGGAACTTGAATATAAATAAACGAAAACTAAAAATAAGTGAGTTTAGTGAGCCACTTGATTCACTGAAACTTGTAAGGATATTTTCCCGGGTTGTTCACCCAGGAAAAATCCAATAGTACATTAGAGTACAAGGGCACAAATTTCGTTTTCAACGAATGTGTGTACAGACCTCGCCTTCGGCTCGGCCTGTAAACGGAATTTATTACCGAGTGCTCTATAATACTTTATGTCAAGTCGTGCAGAAGTCGAGTTTTGAACAAGCTGCGCGAAGCGCAGCGTGCGATAAACTCGACTTATTGCACGGCGCGACATAAAATACTTTTTAAGCCGTCTCTATCGCTCAATAATCGGGCGCCAGCCGAACCTTCACGCGAGGTTCGAAGAAAACCGGCCCCTGAGGCGAACTCGTTTACCCAGGGGACTTCTCGGCTGGACAATGGATTGCCTAGCTAACATCAGCGTGATACGGTAGAGTGGGCGAGGTCTACCAGGAGTATAACCACCACTTCCTCACGACCTTTGCAAGCCGTGGATTATGTCTTGCGTCATAAGTCCCCTACTGAATTGGATTCATGTTTTCTCTGGAGGGTCTTTCGACTCCTCCGGCATGCTTCCTCTTCCCGAGTATTTATACTCGGGAGAGTTTCCGAATTGTCTGCGAATCAGCCGGGACTCCGCAGACCCTGGGACGTTGAGAGACTGATCTGACCAGGATGGAACTACGTTACCCACGCTATGACCACCCACACTCTCAACCACCAGTTATCGCCTTGGTCATCGCCCGTCACTGCCTCCATGTAGTACTAGACCGTCGGCGTATGGTCGGGCCGACAGGAGGATTTCTCGACTCCAGGCCCACGAGCCCATATGCCTCGAATCGTTCCGCCGAGACTAGATGACGCCGGACACGACGAAGTCGTCACTTCGCGTTCCGAAATAACTCAGATTTACGCGCGGGCGATGCAGGGGCATCCCCCTGTATTCGTCGCCAAAGTTATGCACCAGGCTACGTGGAGTAAAACTCCTTACCATGGCTTCTTCAGCCATTCACCACTCCAGCACACCGAGAGATTTTTCCAACCTCTCGGTTCAAGCGCTCGCGTGCGACTAATTCGGAATCTTACTAGGGCCTTGCCTCCTAGTCTGGATATCTCGGCGACGATAGGTCATTCCGTTACCCTATCTCCACCAATCAACACGACGGGATCACGGAGGTACCAGTACTTAAGGTATGATACAGGGAGGTATGCTGAAGCTTTGATGTCGCCGACACCGAAACAGGGGACAAGTTCCAATGGAAGTCGCGCGCGGCGCTGTTGCGTCGCTTCCCCTCACGTGGATTAGATCTCCCACCACACGCCGATTTTACTTGCGTCGCGAGTTCAAATCCCCGTCAAATCAATTTTTTTTTTCATGAGAGAGAAATAGTATATTTCGTAACGAGTGCAAAAAAGTGGTGGCTCGCCTTCGGCTCGTGATATAAACCTCCCACTCGCCAAAAACCACTTTTTTCACGAGTTACGAACAAAATTTTCCATCACAATGTATCGGAAAGGGCCAGGCCCGCGAAGCGAAGCGGAGCACGCGCAGCGAAGCGGAGCGTGACTGGAAAGTTACTTTTCCGATACATTGTGATGAAAATAAAATTTTGTGTTCAATCGAGAGGAACAGGATTAAAAAATGTTGAGATGAAAACAGTATATGATTCTCAGCGAATAGTTCCATGGGTCGGNACCAGGCTACGTGGAGTAAAACTCCTTACCATGGCTTCTTCAGCCATTCACCACTCCAGCACACCGAGAGATTTTTCCAACCTCTCGGTTCAAGCGCTCGCGTGCGACTAATTCGGAATCTTACTAGGGCCTTGCCTCCTAGTCTGGATATCTCGGCGACGATAGGTCATTCCGTTACCCTATCTCCACCAATCAACACGACGGGATCACGGAGGTACCAGTACTTAAGGTATGATACAGGGAGGTATGCTGAAGCTTTGATGTCGCCGACACCGAAACAGGGGACAAGTTCCAATGGAAGTCGCGCGCGGCGCTGTTGCGTCGCTTCCCCTCACGTGGATTAGATCTCCCACCACACGCCGATTTTACTTGCGTCGCGAGTTCAAATCCCCGTCAAATCAATTTTTTTTTTCATGAGAGAGAAATAGTATATTTCGTAACGAGTGCAAAAAAGTGGTGGCTCGCCTTCGGCTCGTGATATAAACCTCCCACTCGCCAAAAACCACTTTTTTCACGAGTTACGAACAAAATTTTCCATCACAATGTATCGGAAAGGGCCAGGCCCGCGAAGCGAAGCGGAGCACGCGCAGCGAAGCGGAGCGTGACTGGAAAGTTACTTTTCCGATACATTNTTTTCATGAGAGAGAAATAGTATATTTCGTAACGAGTGCAAAAAAGTGGTGGCTCGCCTTCGGCTCGTGATATAAACCTCCCACTCGCCAAAAACCACTTTTTTCACGAGTTACGAACAAAATTTTCCATCACAATGTATCGGAAAGGGCCAGGCCCGCGAAGCGAAGCGGAGCACGCGCAGCGAAGCGGAGCGTGACTGGAAAGTTACTTTTCCGATACATTGTGATGAAAATAAAATTTTGTGTTCAATCGAGAGGAACAGGATTAAAAAATGTTGAGATGAAAACAGTATATGATTCTCAGCGAATAGTTCCATGGGTCGGGCGATAAAGATTGACTGAGAGTCATGTCGACTAGACGATTGAAATACTAATTAGAAGGAAGAATAATTAACATCAGAAGTCCATTCAATTAATTATTCCTCTTCTCTTCAGTGAAGCTTGACAGGGAAGAATTTGGAGGCATGGGATTACGATAACGAGGATCCCAGTTTGAACTATGTTTTTTAATGTTTTCTTCTATGAACAAGTTTTGAAAAAGATACTAGGGTCATAATGGTCACGAGGGGTGAAATAAATGGGGTAGAAGGGGTTTCAATAGCCACAAAAGAAAAAAAGTCCCAACGGATAAAGAACAGTAACAAGTAATCCAAAGAGTCATGAAAGTCGACCAAAATCGCGAGGGTCACTAGGGGAAAAAAGTCACAATAGTCTTAAGAATAAAAACAGAAAAGAGTCACAAGGAGCCACAAGGGATTGCGAGGATCAGTTTCAAATGCAACGAAAGTATGAAAATTTCAATTTCTGCTATCATTATTATCATTATTCGTTATACATAATCTATCGATTTAATCGGACTGCGAATGCTGAAGAGAGTTTTTTTTGAAGTAGAGAACATGCGAGGTTTCGCCTGGATAATAAAAAAATGATAAAATCTCCAGTCACACGAAGTTCTTTCCACGTCACCTAACAGGTAGAGCTCTTGACGCGTTTTATTTTAATGTGGTATCCCCTGTAGGCTTAATCCACAAAGATAATGGCTGGAAAATTGCGGAGATCTAGAAACCTGGAAGGACAAATAGCAAGAATATTAGTCAAGGAAATATTACTCATTTGCAAATTCTAAATCAATTTTCTTACGGTGATTAATGTGTTATACGGAAAATGGAAGCGGAAATCCTGAAGACGTTGATTAGACTCGTACAAAATTTGAATCAGAAAATCATTCCAAGCTGTTTGAAATAAATAATTAATAATTGATGAATTTCTTTATACAAAATGATTTTTACATTATTATACATGATCGAAAAATACATAGACAGATGGTTCCACTCTTATCCAATAAAAGGAACGCCAGAGGAAAAGAGATAAATTATGGCAGAAATTTTCTGGAACAATTCAATCTTGGTATATTCATCGTTTTATTTGTGTTAGAATTATCTTTCCTTTCATTTTTATCACAAAAAAATCCATTTGATTGTGGATAACTGCCAGCTCCAGAGACTTCAATGAACTGCCCTCGACGAATTCATTTTTTTTATCAATTCGTTTGCTAGAGAAAGCTGTTTATTCATTATTTAGCCATTGGCGAATCATTGCCATACAGAAAGCCAATTCCTCCACTCCCGAACATATTTTCTTCCGTAATATCTCTCATTTCATCTCTAATAATTATATACATATTCCAGTCGCATTTGAACAGTTAAAAAAATGCGATAATTCAATTATTAATTCATTCTCATTCTTCTATAACACAGCAAATATCAAAACTGCTGCTTTGTAAATTATTATTCTTCTTCAAACTTGTTTTTTTTTGTCAGTGTTACAACGAATAGAATACGTTTTAGTTTTAATTGATATTATACACTGGTAATAAGAGTTACGAAAATACATTTTTTGGCCTTTGGCTCAACTTTTTTTTCTAATTTTTTGAGCCAAAAAATTGAGACTGGGCAGTTGTAAATCTAAACATTTTTCAGGTGAAAAATGCAACACTTCGAACATAATTTTTCGGGCTATTGTTGTATTAATGACAATTGTATTAAAATAATAACATTGATTCACCAATTTCATCATGATTTATTACTGCTAATTATAAAATAATTAATCAAAAAACTAAAAAACATTGGAAATACAAAATAAAATCGTTCTAAAAAATGTTTAGATGTTAAACACAGCCATCGCTTGATATACAATCGTAGGCATTATTGCTACCTCCATTTATCTGATATATTATTCTTCAATTGGAACGTGAGTTGGCAAAGCCGAAGAAAAAAAAATCCTTCGTTCCTCCTTCATGTGAATGTAAATAAAATAAAATAGAATGCTTGATTATTAGAATACCATCAGAACTTCCGGAAGGAAAAATTGTGAGATTACAAAAAACGAAATTAGGAAGAGAGAGAACGAGCACTGCGATGAATGCATGGATGTATAAATGTCGATCAAGTTATCAGAAGTAGTTTTGCACGAAGATTAATTCTTTCTTGAAGTGCACTCGCTAATTCGCGTGTTAGTTCTTCACAAACTGAACGCAACTCTGCATTTTTCTCACGTAATTCCTCGAGAGTTAATTGTTTGCTGCTGTCTGTGTCGTCCTTTCCAGTCTCATCTTCTCCTTCTCCACGTTCTAAAAAAATTGAGATGATGAATATCATCATTCATAAATGGATATGATTATTCTTCATAAAAAGTTCTGTACACTGTTGAATCAATACAGAACAAGTGTGCAAGACAGACCACTTGAATTGATAAAAATATAGTTTTCGTAATTTAGAAGCTTTCAAATGTTTTCCTGTTTTAATCATTTTTAAAGCTTTAATGATTTCCAGAATGATGTCCAAGGACTAAATTAATACTTCTCATGCCAAAACCAAATTCATGAGTGTTCTTAAAACTTGCAGGTATGAAAACTAAATGATTCTGTTAGATGATCGAAGCTATTAAGAGAAAGAGAAAGGATTTAGAGGGTGTTAATTATTGATTACTTGGACTAGGCTTCCTATAGATATGAAATGCACCGCAGTGTCCAGCAAACTGATGATTCTGGGATGTTGTCCCACTTTCTGCGTTACCAGTATTGTCATCACCTTTTGGTGAGAAGTGTGAAAAATCAGCGACGAATCCTTGACTCTCGCTGACTGTTCTGTGATTGTCGCACTCGCTTCTTTGCCCAACTAATTTTCTTGGTGAGCTCTGCAATTGATAGAACGTTTAATAATCAGGGAAATTTAATTTTCCTTGTGAAATGAAAATTTGTTATCTATTGGCCGGAAAACAAACAGCTTTCAGCTCGAAGAAAATTCTGTTATTTTTTCAAGTGATGGGGAAAAGGATAAGCCCAAAATTGATAATTGATAAAAAATTTTGCTAGGATTTCAAGAAAATTTAATGAGCAATTTTCTTCTTTTGCAAAGATTCTTATGAGACAAAAAATTTATGAATTAACAACTGGAGTTCGTGAATTGGAATTTTTATCTATATGAAAAAGATCAACTCTGTCTGTCAGGTGAAGGAAAATAAAAAGTTTTGAGTGCTTGCAATTTTGAATAAATATTCTTAACACAAGTCTTACAGATCCAGGTGAAACTCTTGGTGGAACTGATGGGGGTGCTCCCAGGAAATTTTGTCCATTTTTACCTGAAGAATAATGAAAATCAGTCAACTCTATTCATCAAGCAATGAATGAACAAAATGCAGATAGCAATTATTTTAATTTTAATAAGACTTCATTATATTATTAAATAGCTACTATTAACATAGATAATCTTACTATTGAAATAATTAATTTTTTTCTCACCTAATTTATTAAGATCAAGACTAGAGCTCCTGGCATGTGTTCGATAAGGCCTAGGTGGTGGTGGTGGTGGTGGATCCTTCTTAGGTGTCACAACAATTCCCTCCTCAAGCTTTTTTCCCCCAACCCTCTGCACCAACCCCACACTGAGTACATCCTCATCCCCAATAACTCCCCCATTACTCCCATTAGCCCCAGATGCCAGGATAGCAGCTTCAGGTGTTAGTCTCAACGGTACAGGATGTAAAATCTTCGGATCCCTCTCCACCGCACTCTTTTGAAAATCAAAATTAACAGGTTTAGGCCCAGGACTAGTGAGTGATCCACTCCCGGTAGGTGAATCCACGAATTTAGTCCACTCTTTGCTCTTGTCCCCCTGTCCAGCAACAACTTCCCCCTCAGACTGGATAGTTTCTGGTAGTGTTGGTGGCGGTGGTGGTGGTGGAGGCGGTGGAGGAACACCAACAGTGGCCCCAGACCCCAACGAAACTGCCAGACTGATAGGTAAAATATCAGGAAGAGGCACATGATTTCTCCTCAACACAACAAGATGCATAGCAACGTAGAACTCAGGTAAAGAGAGTGCTCCATCCCTGGTGACATCAGCAAGCTGCCAAATGCGTCTCAACTCAGCCACTGGTAGTCTCGATTTCTCAAAAAATGTTCTGGCAACTGGTCCAGCCAGCAGGCCATCGGGATCAGGCTGCAGCCTTCCAAATTGAGCTGCATAATAGTCTCTCTGCTCTTCACTTATCATCCAAACCTCCTCAGGAGGGAAACTAGTACCATCGTCGTCACTGCTGTGTCTCTCTGAGCTCTCCTCCTCAGTCCCCAGGAGCTGTCTCTGCTCCTCGGACACCAGAAGCCCCTGCCAGCTCCCAGAGGCAGAATCTAAAATAGCCTCAGACCCCAGGAGTCCGTCGATTCGCTCCTGGGTGACACTGTTGGTTGGAGTCGGGGACTCTGTGCTGCCTCCAGTCTCCCTTGGGGACTCAGCATCACTCTCACTCTCGGTCGTACTCTCTGGTAATCTCGACATTATCTTCTGGGGCTTCGAATCCTCGTCACCTGATGTTGGCCAGGAAAATCGGGGCAGGGACGTTATCATACCCAGGGATTCTGAGGTTAAGTCTCTGTTTATGTCGACACCTGATTGGTGGGCTGCCACTAGCTTCAGGGAACAGTAGAACTGCTTACGACCCATGTGAATGTTCGATTTTGGGCCTGAACATATCTCGAGGATTTTTAGGGTCACTTCACGGGGGAGGTTTGCCGAACGGTAGAGCTCTGCTGCTGTTAGAACGGGGACATTATCCGGGGAAGAACTGTCACAACAGTAAACGTATATGTCGTTGTAGTAACGCAACTCCGTCTCGGTCAGTTGATCATTCACTTCGGATATCAGTTCCCAATTCATTTTTTACTTTCACTACACTTTTTGGGGGGTATCACAATTTTGTTGGGGGGAGGTAATCACAGGGAATTAGTTGGTGTTTTTCGGATTGGAGCAGAATGATTTTTTGGAGTTTTTGGTTTTGTTTATGGGGGACAATTTTTAATTTTGATGGTGGGGGTCACCGATCACGAAGTTTTTAGGTTTTTCTAGGTTTTTTCGCGGGTTTTCTAGTTTTTGTGGGGTTCCGGGGAGCCTGAGACACTACACGGCCGCCATATTTCTTTCCCACTGCACCTGGTTAGTGGCGCGACATCTGGTGGGGGTCGGTTTAGAGAGGATTTTTAATTTGAAGAATTTTTTGTCATTTTATTTTTTTCATCTTGGGGATTAGTTCCAAGGTAAAAGCGAGGGTTTTTTTTTCTAAGATTCTTCGAATTGATAGTTTTTAATAGTTTTCGGAAACGAGGAGAATTTGGGAGATTTTTTTTATTGATTCGGAGAAATGTTGGTTATGCATGACAAAAGTGGAGTAGCCATACCCGTGGGGATGGTCAGCTGATTAAATCCGGTGTGGAGGGAGTAATTGAGGTCTGTGGGTAGTTGGGCCAGAGATAATAGGGGAGATTGCTCAGGCTTATGGGAACTGTACAATCAGAGTTTAAAGGCGGTGGGGCGCATGAACTAATCGAGAGGCCGTCTCTATGGGTAAAGAAATTTTCATCTATTACCATGGAAACAGTCGATAACAGGGATGAGTTCCCAATCTTAAATCCAACATGAAACCTCCTTTGCATTCACTCATCCGCTTGATTATCCCATTTTCGTTCATACAACTTCTGATTGTGTTAATTTGTAAATTAGTTGATCATAAAGGAGAGGGAGAGAAGGAATTATGAAGTCTTGAGCGAAAGAGGATCATTTATTTGAATTTCTATACAACTAGATCTTTAATAAATAAAAAATACGAGCAATTGATGTTATTCACATTTATTACATATTTTGTCAGTGATACAAAGGTAATGAATGAATTTCAAATTATTTTGATGAGAAATATATTCAATATTTGTGAGAGATTATATCTCAACAAATCTCATACACATAATGGGATTAAATCAATAATAATAGATTAACGAATGAGACTTTTCGCAGATTATTGCGAGATTTAAATGAATGGTTTGCATTCTTCAGTGACCATAAAAAATTGTCTCCAATCGACAATATCTCCCGATGGAATGGAACGATGTGAATGAATCAATTGATACTTAAGTATCAATTTGAATCTTTAAAAAATTAATCGAGAGTGAAAAAAAATCAGGGAATTTAACTCTGCCATTATGGAGTTTTTGACGAGTGAAGTTTATTCACTGTACTCTGACATTTCTCTATTGTCTGTATTTACCGAGAAAAAAAAACGTTGTTCCTAGGAATCGATGTGTCTTTTTTAGGCAGCTGCATTTCTGAAATGCAATGAGCAAGCAATGTTAAAATTAAGTCATTTTGTAAAAAATTTCTAGTGACATGATCCTGAAAATCAAAGGAATGTCTTGAAATCAGGAATGATGTCTGTAAGTTTCAGTAATATTTTCGCAGAAATTCCGGGAACTTATTGGGAATTTTTATAGCGTTGCCGTAATACGGAAATTTCAAGGAATTTCGTCATTGCAAATTAAAAATTTCTATAAATTTCAGTCCAATTATATGTGTACGTCCACGTGAAAAGGGCCCACTTTGTCGCATCTAATTTCCGAGATATTCACGTTTTTCTCTCCTCTCCATTTATCCCAAAGTTAAATTGATTTTTTGATCTTCTATACGGACGTCACACGGAGAAAAATAAATCGGTAAAAGTCTTGTGATCGCAAGGAGTTTCCCGAAGATCCCCATTTTTCATGCACGAAGAACAATGAAGCTTTTTGGAATCTTCGGGAAATTCTATTCTATCCTACTCAAGTAGGAGCGGAGGAATGAATTTTCAAAAGTGCGGACTAACCGGAGGGGCTCCTCCGATAGGGAAATTCATTTCTCCCCCCCCCAATTACGATGAAAGAATGAAAGCAATATCTATCGATGGAGAATTATATTCTCAATAAATTACAGCGGTTTCATTGCTTAATCTTTATTAGGAGAGGAGGAATGAATTTTCAAAGCGTGCAGTAACTCCGGACAAGTTCTTCTCATTCAAAAATCAATTTCTCGCCTCCCTAATTGAGATGAAGGAATGAAACCAAAGCTTACCGATTGAGAATTATATTTTTATTAAATGACATCGGTGTCATTTCTTAATCTCAGATAGGAACGGAGGAATAAATTTTCAAAAGCGCGGAGAAACCTCGAACGGTGAGCCCGGAGGGGCTCCCCCGATTGGAAAATTCATTTCTCCCCCCCCCCCTAATTGAGAGAAGGGAATGAAACCGACGCCGATCGATCGAGAATTAAATTCTCAATGAATGACAGCGGTTTTATTCCTTAATCTCACGTAGGAGCGGAGGAATGAATTTTCAAAAGCGCAGAGTAACCCCGAACGGCTCTTCGGAGGGCCTCCCCCAATTGGAAAAGTCATTTCTCCCCCCCTAATTACGATGAAAGAATGAAAGCAATATCGATCGATGGAGAATTATGTTCTAAATAAATGACAGCGGTTTCATTGCTTAATTTCTATTAGGAGAGGAGGAATGAATTTTAAAATCGTGCAGTAACTCCGGACAAGTTCTTCTCATTCAAAAATTAATTTCTCCTCTCCCTAATTGAGATGTAGAAATGAAACCAAAGCCTACCGATCGACCATTGTATTTTTAATAAATGACATCGGTTTCATTTCTTAATCACCGTTAGGAGCGGAGGAATGAATTTTCAAAAGCGCGGAGAAACCCCGAACGGCTCTCCGACGTCGAGTGAGCTCGGAGGGACTCCCCCGATTGGAAAATTCATTTCTCCCACCCTAATTGAGATGAAGGATTGAAGCCGATGCCGATCGATCGAGAATTAAATTCTCAATAAATGACAACGGTTTCATTCCTTAATCTCAAGTAGGAGCGGAGGAATGAATTTTCGAATGCGCGGAGAAATCCCGAATGGCTCTCCGGCGTCGAGTGAGTCCGGAGGGGTTCCCCTGATTGGAAGATTCATTTCTCCCCCCCCCCCTAATTGCGGAGAGGGAACGGAAGCAACATCTATCGATCGAGAATAATATTCTCAATAAATGACAGTGGTTTCATTTCTTAATCTCTATTAGGAGAGGAGGAATGAATTTTCAAAGCGCGCAGTAACTCCGAACAAGTTCTTCTCATTCAAAAATTAATTTCTCCCCTCCCTAATTGAGATGAAGTAATGAAACCAAAGCTTACCGATTGAGAATTATATTTTTAATAAATGACATCGGTGTCATTTCTTAATCTCAGTTAGGAACGGAGGAATGAATGTTCAAAAGCGCGGAGAAACCCCGAACGGCTTTCCGACGTCGAGTGAGCCCGGAGGGGCTTTCCCGATTAGAAAATTCATTTCTCCCCCCCTAATGAAGATGAAGGAATGAAACCGATGCCGATCGATAGAGAATTAAATTCTCAATAAATGACGGCGGTTTCATTCCTTAATCTCAAGTAGGAGCGGAGGAATGAATTTTCAAAAGCGCGGAGAAACCCCGAACGGATCTCCGACTAGTCCAATGAACGTCGGTCTAACATACGAATGTTTGCGATACAGGCTCCATTTTTTATGGAATTTGTGATTTGGGCGTATGAAACTAATGGCGGATATTTAAGGTTCCCCAAGTTTGTGCGGGGGTTGAAAAAGCCAAAAAACTACCCCTGAAAACAGTTTTTTCGAAATAACTTGTGAATAACGCGCTGTGCGTCCAAAAACGTACTACACAAAGTTGTAGAGATCAAAATTCTACACAAAAAATGTTGAGGGCACTTTACCCCTATTCGCAACCGTTCATCCCCCAGAGCCGCGTGAAGATCAGATGGGAAAAAAAAATGTTTTCCATTAAAAAAATTGAAGTTGATGAATTTTTTTTTTTGTAATTCGGAATATCAGTTTTTTTTTTTCAATAGCTTGTTTATTTATTCAGAGCGAATCTAATATATGTTGCTATTTATATCTTGACATTGAATCAATGAATTTCTATTTTTTTTTTCCATATTTTTTATTAGAAAATTTACCACAAATTTTGTCTTGATCGTACCCGCGAATCTCCTATGGATTCAAAGTTGAACGCAATTTTCTAGCTTCAATCCCTAAATCCGGCGCCGTGAATGAGAACCTTTTGTGCGAGAGAGAAGTCTCCGTCTCACCCCCACTCCCTACAGTATTGTTCAGACTATTTGCGCATGCGCGCACGGGCCTGTGGATCGTCACGGACTCGATGCGAGAAAAAGCATCATTTGAGGTTTTTCGTCGCAGTTCGCTCTCTCTCCCAATCACTCTCTCTCTCTCTCTCGGATGAAAAAAAGGCTGTTTGACGGAGAACTAAATTACCTATCAATTAACCCTCTTTCATCCCTTAATCTCTGTAACAAAAAAATAAAAACTGCCATGAAACTCAGGGGCCAGTAAGAAAACTAATTCTTTGGCAGCGCACACTGACTTATCGCTATTCGCCCGCGAATTAAAAATTCACCTCTCCCCTCCTAATTGAGATTAAGGGATGAAAAAATGGCAGTTCGACGGAGAATAGAATTCCCCACCAATAAATCCTCTTTCATCCCTTAATCTCTGTAACAAAAAAATAAAAACTGCCATGAAACTCAGGGGCCAGTAAGAAAACTAATTCTTTGGCAGCGCACACTGACTTATCGCTATTCGCCCGCGAATTAAAAATTCACCTCTCCCCTCCTAATTGAGATTCAGGGATGAAAAAACGGCAGTTCGACGGAGAATGAAATTCCTCACCAGTAAATCCTCTTTCATCCCTTAAGCTCTGTAACAAAAAAATATAAACTGCCATGAAACTCAGGGGCCAGTAAGAAAAATAATTCTTTCGCGGCGCACACTGACTTTTCACCATTCGCCCGCGAATTAAAAATTCACCTCTCCCCTCCTAATTGAGATTAAGGGATGAAAAAACGGCAGTTCGACGGAGAATTAAATTCCCCATCAATAAACCCTCTTTCATCCCTTAATCTCTGTAACAAAAAAATAAAAACTGCCATGAAAGTCATGGGCCAGTGAGAAAAATAATAGTTTCGCGGCGCACAGTGACTCCCGGTAATTAAAATTTACCTCTCCTCCTCCTAATTGAGATTAAGGGATGAAAAAA
>NW_021680859.1:8863-8954 GCF_001412515.2 Diachasma alloeum | reverse complement strand
AGATTAAGGGATGAAAAAAAGACAACTCGACGGAGAATGAAATTCTCCATTAATTAACCCTCTTTCATCTCTTAAACTTTGTAACAAAAAA
>NW_021680859.1:8548-8678 GCF_001412515.2 Diachasma alloeum | reverse complement strand
CGACGGAGAATGAAATTCCTCACCAATAAACCCTCTTTCATCCCTTAATATTTGTAACAAAAAAATAAAAACTTCCATGAAAGTTATGCGCCAGTGAGAAAAATAATAGTTTCGCGGCGCACAGTGACTC
>NW_021680859.1:8085-8323 GCF_001412515.2 Diachasma alloeum | reverse complement strand
AAAACTGCCATGAAAATCATGGGCCAGTGAGAAAAATAATAGTTTCGCGGCGCACAGTGGCTCACGGTAATTAATAATTCACCTCTCCCCTCATAACTGAGGTTAAGGGATGAAAAAAAGACAGTTCGACGGAGAATTAAATTCCTCACCAATAAACCCTCTTTCATTCCTTAATTTCTGTAACGAAAAAATATAAACTGGCATGAAACTCAGGGGCCAGTAAGAAAAATAATTCTTT
>NW_021680859.1:6987-7916 GCF_001412515.2 Diachasma alloeum | reverse complement strand
TTAATCTCTGTAACAAAACAATAAAAACTACCGACGGTAGTGGCCGTGCGGTTAGAGTGCTAGACTCGTATGCCAATGATCCGGGTTCGCTTCCCGGCACCGGCAGTCAAAATTTATATTACTCTAATCTCACAGTTTCACTGTCGAGCGGTAGTTCCGTCAAAAAGGACGACTGTACCAGGGCAGGTTTTTCCCTCGAATGAGATTTTCCCTCCCTTCGGCAAATGCGGTACAGGGGGTTGAGGGGGGTGGGAAGGGAACAACTCGTAAAGACACGAAAGGGTATACGAGAAGAAAAACTTTTGAAATTTAACAATAAAAACTGCCATCAAACTCATGGGCCAGTAAGAAAAATCATTGTTTCGCGGCGCACGGTGACTTTTCACTATTCGCCCGCGAATTAAAAATTCGCTTCTGCCCTCCTAATTGAGATTAAGGGATGAAAAAAAGGCAATTCGACGGAGAATTAAATTCTCCATTAATTAACCCTCTTTCATCCCTTAAACTTTGTAACAAAAAATATAAACTGCCATGAAACTCAGGGGCCAGTAAGAAAAATAATTCTTTGGCAGCGCACACTGACTTTTCACTATTCGCCCGCGAATTAAAAATTCGCTTCTGCCCTCCTAATTGAGATTAACGGATGAAAAAAGGGCAGTTGACGGGGAATTTAATTATCCGTCGCACTGCCGTTTTTTCATCTCTTAATCTCAATTCGGAGGGGAGAGGTGACTTTTTAATTACCGGGCGAATGGTGAAAAGTCAGTGTGCGCTGCGAAAGAATTATTTTTCTTACTGGCCCCTGAGTTTCATGGCAGTTGATATTTTTTGTTGCAAAGTTTAAGGGATGAAAGAAGATTAATTAATGGAGAATTTAATTCTTCGTCGAATTGCCTTTTTTTCATCCCTTAATCTCAATTAGGAGGGCA
>NW_021680859.1:5836-6758 GCF_001412515.2 Diachasma alloeum | reverse complement strand
GTGTGCGCTGCCAAAGAATCATTTTTCTTACTGGCCCCTGAGTTTCATAGGAGTTTATATTTTTTGTTACAAAGTTTAAGAGATGAAAGAGTGTTAATTAATGGAGAATTTCATTCTCCGTCGAGCTCTCTTTTTTTCATCCCTTAATCTCAATTAGGAGGGGAGAGGTAAATTTTTAATTACCGGGAGTCACTGTGCGCCGCGAAACTATTATTTTTCTCACTGGCGTATGAGTTTCATGGCAGTTTTTATTTTTTTGTTACAGAGATTAATTGGTGAAAGAGGGTTTATTGGTGGGGAATTTAATTCTCCGTCGAACTGCCATTTTTTCATCCCTTAATCTCAATTAGGAGGGGAGAGGTGAATTTTTAATTCGCAGGCGAATACTGAAAAGTCGGTGTGCGCTGCCAAAGAATCATTTTTCTTACTGGCCCCTGAGTTTCATGGCAGTTTTTATTTTTTTGTTACAGAGATTAATTGGNCGGGCGAATAGTGAAAAGTCAGTGTCCGCCGCGAAAAAATTATTTTTCTTACTGGCCCATGACTTTCATGACAGTTTTTATTTTTTTGCTGCAGAGATTAAGGGATGAAAGAGGGTTTGTTGGNAGCGCGTTATTCACGAGTTATTTCGAAAAAACTGTTTTCAGGGGTAGTTTATTGGCTTTTTCAACCCCCGCACAAACTTGGGGAACCTTAAATATCCGCCATTAGTTTCATACGCCCAAATCACAAATTCCATAAAAAATGGAGCCTGTATCGCAAACATTCGTATGTTAGACCGACGTTCATTGGACTAGTCGGAGATCCGTTCGGGGTTTCTCCGCGCTTTTGAAAATTCATTCCTCCGCTCCTACTTGAGATTAAGGAATGAAACCGCCGTCATTTATTGAGAATTTAATTCTCTATCGATCGGCATCGGTTT
>NW_021680859.1:0-177 GCF_001412515.2 Diachasma alloeum | reverse complement strand
GGGAGAAATTAATTTTTGAATGAGAAGACCTTGTCCGGAGTTACTGCACGATTTTAAAATTCATTCCTCCTCTCCTAATAGAAATTAAGCAATGAAACCGCTGTCATTTATTTAGAACTCAATTCTTTATCGATCGATATTACTTTCATTCTTTCATCGTAATTAGGGGGGGAGAAA
>NW_021680858.1:127338-127531 GCF_001412515.2 Diachasma alloeum | reverse complement strand
ATGAAGGAATGAAACCAATGCCGATCGATCGAGAATTACCTTCTGAAGAGATGACAGCGATTTCATTCCTTAATCTCAAGTAGGAGCGAAGGAATGAATTTTCGAAAGCGCGGAAAAACCCCGAACGGCTCTCCGACGTCGAGTGAGCCCGGAGGGGCTCCCCTGATTGGAATATTCATTTCTCCCCCCCCCC
>NW_021680858.1:125892-126758 GCF_001412515.2 Diachasma alloeum | reverse complement strand
GCAACAGCTGTCGATCGAAAATTATATTCTTAATAAATGACAGCGGTTTCATTCCCTAATCTCTATTAGGAGAGGAAAAATGAATTTTCAAAGTGCACAGTAACTCCGGACAAGTTCTTGTCATTCAAAAATTAATTGCTCCTCTCCCTTACTGAGATGAAGGAATGAAACCAAAGCCTACCGATCGAGAATTGTATTTTTAATAAATGACATCGGTTTCATTTCTTAATCTTTGTTAGGAGCGGAGGAATGAATTTTCAAAAGCGCGGAGAAACCCCGAACGGCTCTCCGACGTCGAGTGAGCTCGGAGGGACTCCCCCGATGGGGAAATTCATTTCTCCCACCCTAATTGAGATGAAGGATTGAAGCCGATGCCGATCGATCGATAATTAAATTCGCAATAAATGACAACGATTTCATTCCTTAATCTCAAGTAGGAGCGGAGGAATGAATTTTCGGACGCGCGCAGAAATCCCGAATGGCTCTCCGGCGTCGAGTGAGTACGGAGGGGCTCCCCTGATTAGAAGAGTCATTTCTCCCCCCCCCCTTAATTGCGAAGAGGGAATTAAAGCAACATCTATCGATCGAGAATAATATTCTCAATAAATGACAGTGGTTTCATTTCTTAATCTCTATTAGGAGAGGAGGAATGAATTTTCAAATGCGCGGAGAAACCCCGAACGGCTCTCCGGCATCGAGTGGGTCAGGACTAGTCCAATGAACGAAGGTCTAACATACAAATGTTTGCTAATCAGGCTCCATTTTTGATACCATTTGTGATTTAGGCGTATGAAACTAATAGCGGATGTTTAAGGTTCCCCCAGTTTGGGCGGGGGTTGAAAAAGCCAAAAAACTACCCCTGAAAA
>NW_021680858.1:125646-125811 GCF_001412515.2 Diachasma alloeum | reverse complement strand
CTCAAAATTCTACACTAAAAATATTTGGGGCACTTTACCCCTATTCCCAACCGTACATCCCCCAGAGCCGCGTGAAGATCAGATAGGAAAAAAAAATATTTTCCATTTAAAAAATTGAAGTTAATGAATTTTTTTTTGTAATTCGGAATATCAGTGTTTTTTTTT
>NW_021680858.1:124990-125522 GCF_001412515.2 Diachasma alloeum | reverse complement strand
TTTTTTTTCTTCCATATTTTTTATTAGAACATTTACCACAAATTTTATCTTGATTGTACCCGCGAATCTCCTATGGATTCAAAGTTAAACGCAATTTTCTAGCTCCAACCCCTAAATCCGGCGCCGGGAATGAGAACCTTTTGTGCGCTCACTACTGCATTGTTGCGACCATTTGCGCATGCGCGCACGGGCCTGTGGAACATCACGGACTGAATGCGAGAAAAAGAATCATTTGAAGTTTTTCGTCAGCCGTTTGCTCTCTCTCTCTCTCTCCCTCTCACTCTCTCTCTCTCTCGGATGAAAAAAAGGCTGTTTGACGGAGAACTAAATTACCCATCAATTAACCCTCTTTCATCCCTTAATCTCTGTAAAAAATGGAAGAAACTGTCATGAAAATCACAGCGCAGTAAGAAAAATAATTGTTTTGCGGCGCACAGTGACTCCCGGTAATTAAAAATTCACCTCTCCCCTCCTAATTCAGATTAAGGGATGAAAAAAAGACACTTCGAAGGAGAATTAAATTCTCCATTAA
>NW_021680858.1:123059-124707 GCF_001412515.2 Diachasma alloeum | reverse complement strand
GCAATTCGACGGAGAATTAAATTCTCCATTAATTAACCTTCTTTCATCCCGTAGTCTTTGTAACAAAAAATTATAAACTGCCATGAAACTCAGGAGGCAGTAAGAAAAATAATAGTTTCACGGCGTACAGTGACTCCCGGTAATTAAAAATTCACCTCTCCCCTCCTAATTGAGATTAAGGGATGAAAAAAGGGCAATTCGACGGAGAATTAAATTCTCCATTAATTAACCTTCTTTCATCCCGTAGTCTTTGTAACAAAAAATTATAAACTGCCATGAAACTCAGGAGGCAGTAAGAAAAATAATAGTTTCACGGCGTACAGTGACTCCCGGTAATTAAAAATTCACCTCTCCCCTCCTAATTGAGATTAAGGGATGAAAAAAGGGCAATTCGACGGAGAATTAAATTCTCCATTAATTAACCTTCTTTCATCCCGTAGTCTTTGTAACAAAAAATTATAAACTGCCATGAAACTCAGGAGGCAGTAAGAAAAATAATAGTTTCACGGCGTACAGTGACTCCCGGTAATTAAAAATTCACCTCTTCCCTCCTAATTACGATTAAGGGAATGAAAAAATGGCAGTTCGACGGAGAATTAAATTCCCCATCAATTAACCCTCTTTCACCCCTTAATCTCTGCAACAAAAAAATATAAACTGCCATGAAACTCACGGGCCAGTGAGAAAAATGATTGTTTTGCTGTGCACAGTGACTCCCGGTAATTAAAAATTCACCGATCCCCTCCTAATTGAGATTAAGGGATGAAAAAAGGGCAGTTCGACAGACAATTAAATTCCCCATCAATCGATCGCCGTTGCATCCCCTAATCTCTCTAGCACAAAAATACAAACTACGACAAAAATCATGGGTCAGTGAGAAAAATAATTTTCTTCTCGGCGCACAGTGACTTTTCACCTTTCGCTCGCGAATTAAAAATTCACTTCTCCTTTCCTAATTGAGATTAAGGGATGAAAAAGAGCTTGTTCGACTGAGAATTAAATTCCTCATCACCTGCCCTTTCTTTATCCCTTAATCTCAATTAGGAGGGGAGAGGTGAATTTTTAATTACCGGGAGGCACTGTGCGCCGCGAAAGTATTATGTTTCTCATTGGCCCATCAATTTCATGGCAGTTTATTTTTTTTTGTTACCGAGATTAAGGGATGAAAGAGGGTTAATTAATGGAGAATTTAATTCTCCGTCGAACTGCCCCTTTTTCATCCCTTAATCTCGGTAACAAAAAAAAATAAACTGCCATGAAATTGATGGGCCAATGAGAAACATAATACTTTCGCGGCGCACAGTGCCTCCCGGTAATTAAAAATTCCCCTCTCCCCTCCTAATTGAGATTAAGGGATAAAGAAAGGGCAGGGGATGAGGAATTTAATTCTCAGTCGAACAAGCTCTTTTTCATCCCTTAATTTTAATTAGGAGGGGAGAGGGGAATTTTTAATTACCGGGAGTCACTGTGCGCCGCGAAAGTATTATGTTTCTCATTGGCCCATCAATTTCATGGCAGTTTATTTTTTTTTGTTACCGAGATTAAGGGATGAAAGAGGGTTAACTGATGGAGAATTTAATTCTCCGTCGAACTGCCCCTTTTTCATCCCTTAATCTCAATTAGGAGGGGAGAGGTGAATTTTTAATTA
>NW_021680858.1:98882-121215 GCF_001412515.2 Diachasma alloeum | reverse complement strand
TTCCCGGAATTTCCGCGAAAATATTACTGAAACCTACAGACATCATTCCTGAATTCAAAACTTTCCTTTGATTTTCAGGATCATGTCACTAGAAATTTTTTACAAAATGACTCAATTTTAACATTGCTTGCTCATTGCATTTCAGAAATGCAGCTGCCTAAAAAAGACACATCGATTCCTAGGAACAACGTTTTTTTTTTCTCGGTAAACACAGACAATTTCTCTGAGAGAAATCTCAGAGTGGAATGCCGGGATTTTTTTTCACTCTGGATTAATTTTTTAAAGATTCAAATTGATACTTGATTCATTCACATCGTTTCATTTCATCGGAAGATATTGTCGATTGGAGACAATTTTTGATGGTCATTGAAGGAGGCAAACCATTCATCTAAATCTCGCAATAATCTGCGAAAAATCTTATTCATTAATCTATTATTGAATTAATCCCATTATGTGTAGATCGCTGGAGACCAACGAAAATGTTCCAACCGTTTCAAACGAGTTGGAATGTTTTCTCTCTCCTTCTTCTCCATTTTCTTTCTCACTCGCACTCGTTAATTTTGGTGGAGGACGGGCACGTGACAGCGCGACGGAGACGACAATGAGTGGGAGCGAGCGCGATACATATTCCTTTCTCACTCAGGGGGGGAATAAATATATATAATCGAACATTACTATAGTAAAAAAAAAAACAAAATCTGCACAATTATTCAATAGAATCACTGGAAAACTATAGAGTTTTCCAGCGACAGCGCTGGGATTTTCTATGAATTTTTTGACCAACGTGTCAATGATATATATGTCGAGAAAAAGGAAAAGACTTTTAGATCATTAGATTGTGCATTCATTATACTATTGATTATAACATGTTCGATTTTACATTCCTGACAATTATTACAAAATGCGAGGAGCTACTGTATTGAGAACCCCTTTCCGGTTATCGACAAATTTATGCTCGGGCCCTATCATACCAACAGTTCCGTACGCTCCATCGTAGTCCATGCGCCACCGCTACGATTTTTGTTGTTGAACACTTTACATTGGCCCTGTTCATCTCCCCTATAATCTCTGTTACGAATACCAACTAAGACTTTCATAAGACAATTTTGCCAACGCAAAATAAAATTCAAATCTTCAAAACTGCGTTTTTCATTCTTTTCTATTATTATTTACACTCAGACCTCTCTGAAACCGTCGGAAAACAGTTACTCAGACAAAATGAAAAATATCTGTCCACCTTAAAATAAATAGAAACGATCCCAGAAAGTTCTCTAATTTTTTTCAAGAGAACTATAACACTTAGGCTCCGGAATCTTTCATTCCGTCAGTGCAACCAGTGTTTCATCCCCCAAACCCCCAACAATTGTCTGTCCAAATTTTCACGAATCACAATACAACTTCATGGTTATTGCTCCATAATTAATTTATTTCCACCTTATTTTTCCTCAGATGACCATATATCCATTTTCCTGTTAATGTAAATATTATCAAATCAACCTTTCACATGCATACACTCCAGTTAAATCGTGTGTGTCCCCACTTACAGATCCAAGTAGCACATGGCTGACGCGTAATGCGCAATATCGGGGTCGCGGGCTACAGGCAGACAGTTAGCGATAGTGTCCCGTGTCAGCTGGTGCCCGCCACATGTTTGTGAAATAACCCGACTGTAGGCGTGTCACCGGTTTATAAATAACTCCAGGTACTTATGCCACTTGTTACCCATTATTTTTATGTTCCTAAATAGACGGAAACAATTTTTCTATTTTTCCTTTAGTATTCACTTGCGTTAGTATCGACCACGCGAGCGACTCAGTGCATGCGTGCGCATTTGATTGTGTTCATGGAGATTCAATAGGCAACTTGCGTGAAGCTCAATTCTTTCTAATTCCCCTAATCACACATTCCTCATAACATAAGGATAGCTAAACGGCGAAAATTATGGAGAAATATTGTCCTGATGTCTTGTGATAATCATCTGAAAATCAGTCATTTTCGAGACCAATTTTTTGGTCATAACGTCACGAAGACGGTTAGGTAACGCTTCATTGGTCGAGTGTGAAGAGAGTAAGGAGTTGGTTGACCTCCATTGGATGGGGCCTACCTCAAGATTGGGTTAGGTCCGCCCGAGCCATGCTGTGATTAGTCCAGCGCTCGACCGTCTATGTAACGTCATCAGCGATTTCAAAGCCTTTGAAATCTTCGACTTTTAACAATTAATTATTAATGAATGAGCAATATTTCGAGAAATAAATTATTCATGTCTCAACACGTGAGATTATAAAATTGAAACAAATTCATATAAGTTCTCTATTATTCAATAGGTTTGTGCATTCCTATGCTTGCAAGTATCATGTGGTGATATGGTCGCAACCAAATTGATTACGTTTTTGAAAACATCTGGAATTAAATAGTATCCCATTATCAGCTCGTAACAAGAATTCATAGAGAAAAATTAGTACTCAAAATACTCATGATAAATCCGTTATACATCGCTGATTGACCGTTGATTTTGTACCGTGGATTCATAGATTTTGTAAAAAAAAATGCACCAAGGAGAAGTTTTGTTTGATTCTTACTGAACAGTGAAAATTTTTGAAAAATACAAAAAAAATTGAAAAAAAGCCAAGTCAGAAATGGCAAATGCGCTAGCAGAAATTGATCGAAATTCTGCAACATGGAGTCGAAGTGCCTATACCGATAACATTGAGTGTCGCGCCGCGACATTTTTGCGCCATGAAATTTCTACTAGGGCATAGGGCACAATCAGATGCCTATGAGAAAAATATTTCTTAATCGAATAAGGATTGCAGAACAATTATGAAATAAAAAATCTCTATGAAATAAAAAATCAGTAGAAGCAGGACCAACGCCCTTGGCACGGATCAGAACATAGAAGATTAAATGAACACAGAGAAAACACTATGCAGATAATCCGCACACACGGAGAGAAATTTTTGATAAAAACTATCGTACCGTTCTATAAAAGTGTATCATGAGTCATCGTTTCCTCATTTCTATCCCGAAATTTAGTAAAAATTAATATATGATGATCAAATTTTATTCTACGTTAGAGAAATTTTATTCTGATAAAAATAAAAATTAATGTGCCGGCAGAGTAAAAGTTACTGTACCGGTAGGGTACAATTTGTACCACAGTTTTCATCCGATTTCAACTTTTTTTTTAAATGTTTGCTATGCTTCAACGAACAAACCCAAGTATTCGTTTTGCTTTATATTTATCAGATAATGAGAAAATGATTTTTTTAGTTTCTATTTTTTCCCCTCTTTTTAGCAAATGCTAAAATTAGTTGTTTTTCGTTATTCCACGTTGTAATCATACGTAATCGAAATATTATAACAAAAAAATGGGGGGAAAACAACGAATTTTAGCATTTGCTAAAAAGAGGAAAAAAAAAATAAAGACAAAAAAAAACATTTTCTCATGATCTAATAAATATAAAGTAAAACGGATACTTGGATTTGTTCGTTGGAGTATAACGAACATTAAAAAAAAAATTTTGTAATCGGATGAAAACTGTGGTCCAAGGAGCATTTTTAAGCTAAAAACGTGAAAAATGATGTTTTTGGTGGATATACGGGGCAAAACGGCTCGGGTCCGAAATTTTTCTCACTTTTTTATATATCCTTTCATATATCAAAAGTCATCTGTAACGTCCAAAAATAATTCTTCATCATTTTATTGGGAATTCATCATCGTTCTAAATATTAGTGAATCCAATATTGAGAAATGGCCGACTTTCCGTCGTCATTTCCTAATCTTACTTCGTCCACATACATTTTCCACCCGTAAACTCAACGGAATTGAGACCAGTTAGCATAGCCCATGCTGTTGCTGCCTGATCAGCAAAAATTCAAGCGTTGCACCATACAATTTAAGGGGTTAACGCTCATTTCCACAATCAAAATCAAAAACCAAGCCAGTCGTTTATCGCTCCTCGTCCCGAGTGGTCGAGTCTTAAAGGGGGCTTCTCTCCCTTTAGGAGAAATCCAAATTTCTTAGTGATCGCGAAATTATTGAACTACTGGTGGAAAATGTTCACAAAATCGATCTACCTTCGCGTTTCTTCCCATATAGTAATTCGCTTAAGTCGATCCTATGCGTGGTAACCTATCGAATTAATAGTAGATACCTATCGGCCGTGTTTGCGTAGGGATACTGCATCCTTAAATCGAGAATAGTGTCTTTTCTTGCATATAAGGGACCTTCAATATTTTATTTCGCCTTTCATACCGGCCCATTAATTTATTTCTCTTCAATTCTACACAAACCTCTTATTATTTATCCAAGAGTGAAAGAAGGTGAAGGTTAGGTGTAGACTAATTGAAAGTAACGCCACATGGTTTCGTTGCCGGTGATGAAATCGTTAGTTTACCGATGAATTCATATATTAATTTAAGCAACGAATATTTTTCCATATAATTGTAAAATCTTAATCAATTACTATAAATCGAATAATCAATGCAAAGTCATTCATACTAATGTTGCTAAAATTCCGACAGTAAAAGTTATAGTTCTGATACAATTATAACCTTCTAAATCTGAAAACGTGTAAACATCTAAATACTCAATTGGTTAGAACTTTGAAGCCGATTAAATACATATAATAAATTGAATCAATCTTTTGATTCTAAATAAAACTTCAATTTATTTTTACGCCTGAACAGGACTGCATAGCGTCGTCCTCATAATAAAAACTAAAAGAGATGAAAGATAATCCTTCAGATTATTCTTTTATTGATAATTCTTAGTTTATGTTTCGAGAGTATTAAAATTAAAATATGAAAGTTGTCCTCCGACGCTGACACCATCTCCGGACATAACACATCCAATGGCTCTTAAGGCGAGCCGAGACTTTCAAATTTCACCGCGGTCTCCCCTTAAAAATTTTTTTTCTGAATGTGGTTTAACACTTTAGAAATTTCTCGATTATTTTGGAACACCTAAGAATTTTATTCAATTTTTTAGAAATTCCGGGAATTTCTTCAGAGTTTCTAGAAACTCCTTGAATTCACTTAAAATTTCCAGAAACTCCTTGAATTTTCTCGAAATTTCTAAAAACTCCTTGCGTTCCCTAAAATTTTCTAAGAATCCCTGATTTCCCTCGAAATTTGTAGAAGCTTCTCAATTCCCTCGGAATTTTTAGAAACTCCATGCATTTTCTTGAATTTTCAAAAAATTTCTTGAATATTTTAGAATTTTCTAGAAACTCCTTGAATTCTCTCGAAATTTCTAGAAACTCCCTGAAGTCCCTTGAATTTTCTAGAAAAATCTAGACCTGTAAGCTCAATTTCACAAAACGACTCCTCATAACTAAAACATAGACGTATCCTCATCAAAATTTCGCCCTTATGTGTAAATCATGCCAAATCTGTGCGGAAAGTACGCATAGATGTGCAGCTAATCCGCATAAAAATTGTGTATTTCATGCATAGCTGTGCGGATAATCCGCATAGCTATGCGGATAATTCGCATAGCTATGCATGATTCACGCACTATTTATGCATGATTTGCACATAAGAGAGTGATATCGGCTTATGTGTGAATCCCGCATAACTATGCAGATTATCCGCATAAGTGTGCGGATAATCTGCACAACGTTTTCAGTGTGAACACTCGACAGTGCATTGAAAAACTCCGCGGCAAGGACGTTGATCTGCGTTGATCCTGTGCCTACTGATTTTTTTTTTATAGAAAATTTCTCCCCAATCCTTACTCGATTTAGAAATATTTTTCTCATAGACATCTGATTGGGCTCTATGGACGCTCATTTCACATTTCTGACGTGGTTTTTTTTCCTTTTTTTTTGCATTTTTCCGACATTTTCGCTGATTAGTAAGAATCAACCAAAGCTTTTCCTTTGCGCATTTTTTACAAAAACATTTGTTTTTTGTTTTTTAAGGAGATTTTGCAATTATTTTTCAAAATGGTCACATGGTTATTCTCCTGACCTTTTACTTCTGTGATCTGAAATGGAATGAAAACGATTTTTAATTTTTTTATGCTCACGAAACGGAAAGGGCTACTGAATTTCAATCCGACAACTTTCGACCATTCATTTATGTACGGAGCCTAATTGAAAACTATCTGTGGAATCATTTTATCATTCATGCACCAAATTCAATTTGTACATTCCCGAGCTTCCTCCTTAGTGCGTGTAGTTGTATTGCACTGCTACCAACTCCATAACAAAAAAATGATAAGAGATCATGTGAAATGCGAGAATGTGCATATGAACCCATATGCACATTATGCGCATATTGTTTTTAAATTGATTCGGATAGAAAATATATACATCAATGAATAGCTTGTGGCAGATTTATACAGGTTGTCCCAGTTGAGAGTTATTGATTAAAAAGGGAAGATCAGCCGCAAAACACCCTCCTGTGAAAAATTCATATCTTCTCTGTCACTTGAGATAGAAGAATGGAAAAGATGGCAATCGATTGATTATTCAATGAACAATAGATCATTATGAATTTTGTTCCTCTATTACCAAAACAGGGTAATCAAAACTGCGACGAAATTTACCGTGACGTAAGAGCCATTTGAATCCAACACGCGATGTGACCCTAAAAATCAAAGTCCACGTAAAAAATCCATACCTTCTTTTTCACTTGATATCGAGGGATGAAGTTGATTGAAATCGATAGGACCTCCAATGCTTTCGCCCGACTGCATTGAAAGGAGAAGATGATGATTTCTCCAACGAGGAAAAACATTTGATTGGTGGTCCTTTTTTTGATTTGATAACTTTTGAATAAAGCATCGGAGAGACAATAGTATATTATATCATTAGGCGCCAAAAGTATTATCTGGCGAATGTGATATAAATAACGCTTTCATCGCCGTGTGATATACGCTATTTTATGTCGTTAGGCCCGAAAACCGCGATCTAACCGAGCGAAGCAAGGTTAGAATCGCGGTTTATCGGACCTAATGACATAAATGTTATTAGAATTTTCGCCTCCAAATGAGCCCTCCAAACTCCCCTCACGAGGATGACACTTCACTTTGGGACACCCTGTATAATGTAACTAAGAGTATTTTTCATGTAGCTTGTCACGTTTACATTTTATTCAACGAATATGATTCGGAAGTATTAGAGAGGGAAGTTGCTGCATGTATAGATACACGGTAGCGCTCGGCGAGTTTTTCGTACGGTTAGAGTCAAACTTTTCGTTGGCCGATACGCTACCGCTTATCTCCATCGCCTTTTTATACACATTCATTTACAGTAAACTCTCCCACATAGAATAACATTTGAAAAAATCAATCAAATTCTAATAAGGAATATGCCCTTACAAGGTTCCGCCTTGGAAAACCCCTTGGAGAATCCCGGTATTAGAATCCCTCTAATTCGCCGCTCCTCTAGTCCGACGAACTTCGCCTACAGGCCTGTACTCCCTTCAGCGCAGTACTCCCACTGGGTGATGATTCGTCTGTCTTTGTTAACTCTTAAATTTTTTCTTTTCTCCGATTATTTACGGCAATATTTGCACGAAAAGATGGTCAGTACTGCCCAAAACGTTACTAACAACATCCCAAATGTCCGATATAACACTTTTAGGTCCATTACATTTTATCATTGGACTTTATGTTTTTGGGGTCACTGAACACGAATATGTTAACCATTTTTGCGCCCAAGATAACTTGGATTTCATATCACGTTAGATGGCAATTGAGCCTACTTTTCCTCAATTCCATCGAATTATTTCGTTAACCGTTGAAGGTAGGAAAAAATGTTATAAAAGACTAGTTATATGTTTTTTAATAACGTAGATTTTTTGTTTCAACTATTTTCGTTTATTCTCAACCATTTCCATTATAACCTGAGCGGAGGGCAGAAAGGATTACACGCGCGCGCTTCTGCTCTCCGCGACCTGCTTTCAGAAATGATAACTTTATAACTATGAGAGATAGGAATAAAAATGATAAGACAAAATATATGTAATTTTAGATGACAACCAGTCTTTGTTTGAAACTTGTTTGCCTAACTCGGACTGTTTCCGCAAAATAGCATTATAAACGATTAAATTGATATAAATAGACAAAACTATATCCCGAGTCGAAATATGAAACCTTTTTTTGAGCTCTCAGGTCTCGTTGTAAACTCTTTCTGGGATCGGAATTCTCCCTTCGTTTTCTTTTTGTCAATCCATTCAGACAAATATTTTTTCTTTAATTGTGGCAAAACTGAATCGGTCACATACATGCATACACACGTACATACATACATACATACGGACATACTCTATAAACATCATATTCTAATTCCTGAGCCCAAAATTAGTCGTCCTAACACAAAAAACTGGAAACGTGAATGTTGAGGATCATAATGCTTCCTTTCGCAAGCAAAAACAGATCATGAATCTGTTTAAAAAACAGTGGCGGAGTGATCGCTAAGTTTGGAATAAAGGTGAGGAATTCATGGGCGCTAAACAGAGAAAACAAGGGGTAGCGAGTATATGACAGCGAACATATGATAGTGAGCATGTCACTAAGTGATGTTTTGATGCTTTCTTCACCATCAATAAATTGATAGTATGCTTCCGAATGGTTTCGGCATAATAAATTTTTTTCACTCTCGGATATTTTTCTCCATTTTTGCAGTTTAGCCTTCCCTCCCCCGATCCAAACTCTTTCTAACCTTCTGTATCGCATTTGATGAAGAAAAAATGAAATCGGTTGAGTAGTTTTTGAGATATTCAAGAAAATATATTTAGATACAAACTGAATGCCTCCTAAACTAACTATTCGATTTAGTCCATTTTCAATACGAAATATTCTGGTACACAAAGGAAACTTCATGCAAAATTACAAGTTAATATGTCTATTTTTGAAAAAATGAAACAACAAGGAGACATGAAAGAAGATGCCCTACAAAAAGCAGGAAATTTAGTGAAAGAAAGTCTAGGAATGTTGAACGGAAAGAGACAAAATGAAGACTAATCTTGGTGGATAATATTATTTTTTATGTATTTATGTATTCTGGTATGAAAAACTCAAAAAGAAACGGTTATTTAACCGCGGGCTGGTCACTTCTCAATCGAGTGGCTCCGAGATTTCCATAATAAGATGATTTCCTGTGATTTATTGAATGGTTTTTGTGATTTCTCAATAAGAATTGGGAATCATGATCTCTTTTAATTTTTTGTGATTCCATGACTTCTAGTAAATTCTGATGATTTCTTAATTTCAAGAAATCACTCGAAAAATCATCATTTTGTGGCCAAAGTTCCAGTTTCGTTTCCGGCAATAAAGTTATTGGACTTTCGTTTCCAGTTTTGTTTCCAGCAGTAACGTTATTCGACTTTCGTTTCCTGTTTCGTTTCCCGCAATAAAGTTATTCGACTTTCGTTTTCAGTTTTTTTTTCCCGCAATAACGTTATTCGACTTTCGTTTTCAGTTTCGTTTCCCGTAATAACGTTATTCCAATTTCGTTTCCAGTTTCGTTTCGGTTCTACTTTCGCTTCCGGGAACGAAAAGGCAGAAACGCACTTTCGTTTCGATACCGCATTTCGTTTCCAGTCCCTGCTTTTTTATCTCCCCGACCGACGGGGCCTTCATTGATGCTCTGTTTCGGAGATCCGAGTACTCTATTCATTCTTCATCATTTTCTTAGTTCGGAGATCTCTTTCATCTATATCTCCCTCCAAGACCTCTTTTGATCCTTTTAATAACCCTGCTCGCAAAAGGCCAATTTCTTTTTTTTTCATACAAGTTCCGAATTTTTTAAATTGTTGTTATATCGTCGTAGCCGAGCGCGTAAAGCGCTTGCCTACGGCCACAGAGTTTTCAAGTTTGAGTCTCTCCATTTTTTTTTTCAAATGAAAAATGCTGATTGCATTGAAAATCAATACTAATTAATATGAATCGGTTCAGTTGCAATGGTATTTTTCAGATAAGAGAAACGAAAAAAACTCACAAAAACTGTCAACAGTTTCGTGTTCAGGGCACCCAAAAACATGAAGTCCAATGAGAAATTTCAATGGGCCTGAAAGTATATACAGGACCTGTCACAGCATATGGACTATGTTCCTTCCTAGAGAATATTCCAATTGGGAGTATTCTATCCTGGATTTTTTACTGTCTACACTGGCAAGGAAAACTAGGGAGGTGTTCCCCTCCGATTTTAATCAAACTCATATATGTTGTAGAGGACTCAAAACTAAAGGACACGTATTTTTTTATCGGCTAATACGCGGCTTTAGGGAGGGAAACCATGGTCAGAAGGTGACCACCTTCGGGGGTGATCTTTCAATCCCACCTATAAGGAGGGTGTTTTTTACAAATGTTCATCACGGTAATGAATAGCTTGTGAGNGGGGGGGGGGGGGGAATTACCCCGTAAAAATTTTGTTTTTCAAAAAAAAAATATATATATGGCTCATAATTTAATAAAACCAATTGCATTTGGAAGAGCATGGAAAAATTCAGAATACCTGTTTTTGGATTTTCTCCGGAACTGGAGTTTGCTGGGGTGAAAAAGATAATTTCTCGAAAATATCACCCATCACAGTGTTGAAGTTTTTTATTCATTTCATCAAGGTAATATATAGCTGGTGAGGAATTATGAAAATCATAATTGATAGTTCATCCGGGGGTTGAAATTTGGGGAGTGAACTACCCCTATAAAAATTTCATTTTTCAAAAAGAACAAACTGTGTCTCAGCATTTTATAAAACCAATTGCGTTTGAAAGAACATGGAAAAATGCAGAATACGTGTTTTTGGATTTTCGCCAGAACTGAAATTTTCTGGGATACATGAAAAATGATTTCTTGGGAATATCGCCCAATACAGTGGTGGAGTGATTTATTCATTCAATCGAGGTAATAAATAGCTTGTGAGTGATTATGAAGATCACGATTAATAGTTCCTCTGGGGGTTGAAATTTGGGTGGTGAACTACCCCTTTGAAATCATTTTTTTTAATTAAAAAACTATATGGCTCAGGATTTTATGGAAATGATTGCATCGGGAAGATCATGACATAATACAGTATACTTTTTTTCGCATTCATCTCGGCATCGAAGTTATGAAGTAAGAACATTGATTTCTTTTATAAGTCACTGATTCCAAATATTTGAATTTTCAATTTTGATTCTAATAGTCCGCACGTGAAGATTATATTCCTTCAGAATTCGGCATTATAGTGACAACAATAACAGATTAAAGAAGCAATGATCCACTAGGATAGAATTTTCTTCTACTTCAGGTGCAGCAATGTTGTGGTTATTTCAAGGAAAAGCAGCCACAAATACAAAAAAAACTTGCCGAATAATCGGAATTTTTCCATATAGTATTATTTATCTTATAATTTTTGTGTCTGGAAAAAATGGTAATGGTTCCATGAGGTGATTCATCATTATACTATATGTGGTGTTAACACATGCTGAAAGCGATAATAAATCCAAACAAAGTAACAATATTCATGCGAACGTCACCTATACTCAAAAATAGCGTATCAGTTCAGTAATCGTGCATTATTCATAACCCCGAATATTTCTGCAATTTTGTTCTCATCCGTTTCGCATAGTGTTCAGTCTACATAAACATATTACGGGAAAACATTCTCTTTCTAATTGTATATCTCCAATTGTTTTCACCATGAGATTCAATCCTATAAACATTATTAAGCTCCTCATGGCAACATTTGAAGTGATGAATCTTGTGGAAACTCCTGTAACTAATGAAGAACGAGAATTGGCAACTAATTTCGAGAATATATTGAAAGAAACTATGGAGGAATATAAGGGTGTGGAAATGATTGAAGAATCCAATCTCGATTTCCAAGAGCCGTATAAAGATATCAAAATGACACCAATTGAGGATACAGAATTCCAACCGCGTCTTGAAGAATCACCTGATAGTTGTTCGGATGATGACGAACCTATAGGCTATGAATATAAAAAAAGCAGTTGAATTCTGGAGGAGTGCGAAAACCAAGAAAAATTTGTCTATAAAAATCGTTTTCAATAGATTCAACAAAGTGAAATCTGTCCAACAATTACGTCGCGGGGCGCATCAAGTCAATAAAAGAGAAACTTATATGGAGAAGTTAAAGCGTATATCAGAGTATACATTGAAAAATATGAAGAATGCTATTGATGCGGGGTTTATTGTTCATGATGCAGACCTACGAAGATAGACTCTGCAAGCCCAGTGGAAATGAGGGTATTCGTTTCAAGGCCTCTCCGTGGTGGCTGCATTACTTCAAAAGTGCTCATCGTATTACATCTCGCAAGATTACTACATTCGTGACGCGTAAAACAATGGAAAATGAAGAAGATTTACAAAAAACAGCAGATGAATTCGTGAAAAAAATCAAACCATATTTTGAAATGTATGGCTCCAAAACATCTATAATTCAAATCAAAGTGGTTTTCAATTGGAAATGCATTCGGGATGAACTTTGGCGGACAAGGGGTCTAAAGAAGTTGCGTGCATTGTACAATCTATAACATCAATGACACAGTTATACGATACAACCCACGATATCTGCTGATGGAAAATTATTGTCACCTCTTTTTATTGTTTACAAGGAACCGTCCGGAACGTTTGGCCCAAGGGTCCAGGAGAATCTATTTAGATCTTCAAATGTTTATGTAACGGGTTCAAAATCGGAAAAACTGACTTCTGGTAAGATGATATTTTTAATGGATAACAGGATGTGACAATTTATTTACACTGATTGCAATGTTCATCGTATTCCAAACATTCCAGAGCACTTCAAAATTTGGTTGAAAGAAGTATTCCTTCCACAAGTGAGACGAAAAAGTCTACTGTTGATCGATTCATGGAGTGGACATTGCTCTCGAGTAGTAGAAGAGGCAACTCCTCTGAATAAAGAATTATTAACTATGCTGATTCCGAAAGGGACGACCGGGAAAATTCAATCTCTTGATGTATACGGTTTCAGAATTTGGAAAAATTATGTCCGTCATTTTTCAGATACGGTCGTTCTCTTGAATCATGACATAAATTTACATGCACGAAATAATGTAATAAAATTGCAATCTCTAGTTCATAATCAACTATCGTCACCAAGGTATCAAAATCTATTTCGTTATGCTTGGTTCCAAAGTGGCTACATTGCTAAAAAACCAGAGGAATTTGATAATCCTGTTGATTTTGCATTTGGACAATCTTCTAATCCACAATGTGACGTTGATGGTTGTTCTAATGTTGCAGTAGTTAGATGCTCGTGGTGCAGAAATTCTCGCTGCCTGCACCATGTTTTTGATGAATATCATTTCTCTACCGATTATAATCCATAATAAAATATATATATGGACAACCACAGGAAAATGTCAAAGAGGTAAAGGCTCGATTGAGACGGATGGAATGAGTTTCTACAATAAATACTAAATCATTTGGACAACTCACAGTTCTCCCAGAAATTATTTCTTCTACCCCAAAAAATTTGAGTTCCGGGAAAAATAAAAAAAAAGGTATTCCGCATTTTTCCATATTCTTTCCAATGCAATCATTTTCATGAAATCCTGACCTATAATTTTTTTAAAAATATTTTCACAGAGGTAGTTTACACCCCCCTTCAAATTTCAACCCCCAGAGGAACTATCAATCGTGATTTTCATAATCGCTCACAAGCTATTTTCTCCTTTGATGGAATGAATAAAAAACTCCACCACTGTGATAGGTGATATTTCCGAGAAATAATTTTTTTCACCCCAGAAAACTTCAGTTCCGGGGAAAATCCAAAAACAAGTATTCAGCATTTTCCCATGCTCTTCCAAATGCAATTGGTTTTATTAAATTATGAGCCATATATATTTTTTTTTTGAAAAACCACCCTAGTGTTCCTTGTGAGAGAAGCAACGTTTTTTGAGAAGTACGTCTTTACTTATATCAAGAAATTCGTAGCTTGAAAATTTTCGAGAGCAAAATATGTTGCACTAAGAAAAAAAAGTACTTGCGTCAAGAAATTTTGTACTTGTCCCAAAGACGAGGACATATAAAATTTAACCAAAGAATCGATTCCTTATTACGGGACATAAAGTGTGGAATCATCTAACTTCACGTTTCCGTATCAAATTGAACCTCAATGAGTTCTATGATCAGGTAGAATGAAACGACAATTGACCGGTTTAAGTCTCAGTTTTAATCGATCATAATAATGCAAAGATTGAATTTTCAAGTGTAGCGTTACAATTTTGTTGACTCAGTGATCGAATCAGTTCTCCACAATCCGAGGAGTTGTTCAGGAGTATATAGCCAAAGATCGAACACTCAACATATTTACCGGACATCCAATCAAGATGAATAAAAATGAATATTAATCGGCAGTCTTACATGATCATCTCTGATATTCTTTTTTGAAAAAAAGTACTTATAAAAATGAAAGCCATTTGATAGTGTTCCGATAGAGGACAGAGTTAAACTATATACTAAGCTATGGGAGGGAATACCTTCAACAACTATGTTTACACTAAAATGGTAAAACGTAATAAGTTAAATTTATCATCACTATTAATACTGCCGTTATCATAAAGGGTAACAAGTCGACTCAGCTGTTAGATAAGTTTTTGAAAAGTATCTCTGATATCCAAGAGAAATGACAAAATTTTTCTAAAGACCTCTTCGAAGCATTTTTTTCGAAGATGAGAAAATTCCTTTTAAAAAGAGTCCTTTAATATATTATTTTATAATTATTCATTATTGCAGTGATTTGCAAAATTAACAAGATGTGATGAGTTGATTTATCAAGTTACCAGACGTTACTAACACAGCCGCGAATCTCTGATGTAAAAAAGAACACTTTAAAAAAGTTTACATTTCACGATGAATTGCAGGCAGAACGCTTAAATTTGAATGAGCATTCGATCGATTAGGGAATGTATGCGAGGATGTGAAGTTCAAACAAACCGCGTTTCATCGGCTGCTTCCCTGGATGTAACGCTAGATGGACTCTGACTCTTAATCGAGTGTTTTCGCACATCAGAGACTTTGACTGGTTATTTAACAATTTTTTGTCTAATTAATAATGAAGGGAGAGAATTGCTAATCCCCAGAAAAAACGATCAATGGATTGAAGAATGATGGCGAATTTTTATTTTTATTTTCAAAATAGTATTTTGGTTGTTATGAACGACAGCAATGATGTAGAAAATTCTCGCAAGTGGTTTCGGCCGGTTCAGTTTAGTATATAAGACTCAAGTGGATAACATCGTGTCGAGTAGTCCGATGTTTCCCGGGATAAACTAACGCATCATGCGGCCTAACTACCAAGACCACATCATGTCCAGTACTCAAGTACAATAAAAACCGTCATCGATTCGATAATTTACTTAATTAAAACAATTACCGTGGAAGCGACCTTGACTACTCTTTTAACATTTTTTTGTCCCATATACCAATTATCCAAAATAAAACTTCAGACGAGCTACTGACTAGACAGAACACGAGTTAATCATACACAAATGGCATTATAGTGAAAATGTTGTTTTGTCTTATTTTGCATGGTTATCCATTTGATTATCAACCACATCCGGTACTGTTTAATTTGCTAAGCTTCAAAATGAGCTGTCACCCGTGGTATTCCATCTTTCTTATTTTGCAAGCTTTCAATGACAATTATCTCAAACACCTAATTTTTTTAATCTCAACTTTTCACCAAAGATCATCAGTAAGATGACGAAATTTTTTTCGTCAATTCAAGTTATTTCTTAGCAGTGGTTGAATGCATTTTCATAGTTCAATTAAACATTTTGCTGAACATTCAGGAAAATGAGGATAAATGGTCCTCCAATAAAAAAGTGAATGCTCCACGGTTTTATTTTTTTTCAAAAAGTTGTTTTTTAAACGAACATTCCAAGACGACAATCATTGAAAACTATTAAAAATTGAGGAAGTTATGATTTTTGGAAATTTTTTTGAAGTTATGATGTAATAGCTCCAAACTTGAATTAGATGTGGATGAAAATTCAAAATAAAAATCTAAAGCTAAAAAAATTCACCTAAAAAAACGAAAAATTTTCGAAAAATCATAAGTCATTCAATTTTTAATAGTTTCTAATGATTTTTTTCAAAATATTTTGTTGAGGAGCAACTTTTCGGAAAAAATTGGCGAAAAGATCCCGCCATCGACTTTTTGGTCTTGCGTTTGGACATGGATCTGCTCATGTTGCAAAATGTAATTTGAATGATTCTGATTCAATATGCATTTTTCAAAAATAGTCTCCACGAAAATTAATAGCTAAATTTAATGATTAAAAAACTCAGAATTTCTCGCATGGTCACGAAATAGTAGATAGTACTCGGAGTTGATGGTTTTTTCTTAAACAATTCACATTTTTTCTCCCACACCCGAACTCTTTCCAATTGTACTTAAACAGACGATTTAAATTTACTCTCCTATATTCCTCTCAGGCAGGAAAAATAGGTGGATAAAACTACCTACGAGCCTACTTTATGAACAAAACTCCATTTCATTTAGCTCATTAGTTATATTTAAGGAGTTTATTGAATACCTAATATGTACGCTATGCCACGATTTAACTGAATCTAATATCTTTGTTAATAAACAAACTCTGAAATGATAACTAGATTACCTTAGTTCTTCCTATCTGGAGTTAGTATATCCGCAAATGAACATCGTAATCTCAATCTCTAATTTATAATTTCAATTGAAAAAATGTATAATTACAATTTGAATTAAATTGAAATTGAATTCCGTAATAATTAATAAATGAATATTTAAACGCCTTTAAGCTTAAAATTTCTTCGCCTCGTCTACTTTGAGTCCCGTTCAGAACCATCATTCGAAACTTATAATTTGAATAAAATGTATTGAGAAAAGTGTGAACATCTATATCGGTTTGAGAATTTGTTCATATTACTTTTCGTAGCGAAATAGCTTTGCCTTCTTGACGTTAAAACTAAGTATATTCTTAAAATATTTGGATAGCAATCGGAATAATGATAAATGCACAAGAGCAATGCAAATGAAATATCCAATGCCATCTTTGGCTATTTCAATCTCCTTAATCATTTTAATTAGACATGTAACTGTTATACTTCCTAATTTCGTAATAGAATTTTTTTCATGACGAGAGAGTGTTAATGGAGTCCTTTAGCATGATATAGCGGTAACGCAAACTCGATTTTAATTGACAGTTAATTAGCTCCGCTAACTGAATTTTCCATGGCTCTTTGATTATTCCATTAGGTGTCACTTTCATCGAATATTCCAAAAGCATTTTGTCCAATGAAGTTACCAACAAAAATGGCGTACATTTTTCAGGAAAGTACACCTTTACAAATAGTATTCTTTTGTAAAAATCTGTGCATCAAGTGTTAGATAATTAAGTGAAAATTTAGCTGTAAAATATGTCGTCTTTGTCTCATTATTCTCAATAGAATACAAAAAATGGGCAAGATTGCAATTGAAAGGATTGTAAATTTATCTATGACCATCGTCTATCACTATTTCAAAATTACGAATCGATTGGTTACTAGGTTTTTTCCATCAATTGATAGCGCCCTTCCAAATAGTTTCGTTTTATGTATTTGTATTGATATCATCAATATAGGGAACCAGAGTTACCAAACTAGTTATTGTATTATTTATAATAATTCACTTCATAAAAAAAGAGCAAAAAATGGAAAATGAGCAATATTTTAAAAACTTCCTATCAACGAATATACATATTTTTCTTGATTGAGGTACTACATATCAAGAGCAATGTTAAAAAAAACATTTTTCTTAATCAATTGACTAGTTTCTAATATATCTGCCAAAATCAATTTAAAAACGGATCGGTGCTACTCATAAACTAATGAACCGACAAGGTTGAAATCTTACACAGAGTTATAGTCTAAACTAATTAGGGTCAACTGCCCAGTAGATGGACGTTTGTTTTTTAGTAATTAAAAAAAATTAATTGAAATAAAAATCGCCATTCAGGGGTTAAGAATCACAGCAGTTAGTGAAAATTCAAAGCAACAATTTACATTTCAACATTTTTTGCGTAATTTCTTATCCAATAGCACCTCGTCCATCTATAGGGCAGTGTCCATTCACTGGGTAGCTTATACTATCTGATAAAATTTCAGATTTTTTTGAAATTGTCATAACCATTTAATTATTCAATTTACAAAAAATTGTCCTTCAAAAGGATGCTGACAGACAACCGCAGTTGTAAAATTTCTTATTTCTACGTTAAACACTATTATGCATCATTTCCGGCCAAATTAAAAAATTTGGAAATCGAACGCTTACAAGGCTTCCATGTGGAAGCAAAACAGTGATAAACAATGAATATTGATGATGCTCACGCGTACGAAAATTTCAAATGACGTAACATTGGCATCAGCTATGAGAACAAGGCACAGTTTCAGATCATACCGCGAGCCAATAAAGCACCCAATTTTGAGCAATAGTGTCACAGCGCGTTACCTACATGAGAACAAGAGCATTACCCTCTACATTTGAATAATGCAAACCAGTTTATTCCCCCATACGCGTGTATCAAATAAGTGAATTACTTCTTCCACCTTGTCGAATCTTTTATCAGTATTTTTTAATTTTTTTTTATTTTACGGCCTTCGAGTTCCTTTTTGGGGTCCCATTCGGCACTCTATCCAACCCTATGCATGCGGCTGTGGATTCTCCACTGTATATACCGCATTCGCACTTCTATAGAACATAGAAGTAGCATGGGGAAACCACAAAACACCCATGCCGATACAGGCGGTTCCTCTATTAGCAACCTCCCGCTCGCCGGAGCCTTCGGTTGAAAAAATTGGTTCCACGGGTAATCGAACTCACAACCTTTCGCACACTAGACTTGCGTTTAATCCACTCAGCCACCGATGTCTGTTTTATCAGTATTTGTGGACTTTTTTTCGACAGTCGAGTCACCAACTGCCGTCTGATGTTCAGTGCGTGGTCCTAAGTTCTAATCAATTCAACTGTAAATACTAAAGTGTAATAAGCATTATTGGAGATGGAGTCAACGGAGACAGATGATACCTTCGACGTCAATAAACGCATCGAGCGTTCACCTATGGACGATCATGATGTTCAGGACATGAAGAGAAAAACAAGTATCTTCAAATATTATTCTTTCAAATCCACAGGTAATAAAATCATCAATGAATTAATAAAATGGAGAATCACCTAGATAATAATAAATAATTCATTATCAGAAATACTTCAACAATTTTTTTAATCATTCAAATTTTCTAATTAAGCTGTGAATATTTCTTTTATTTTTCAACAATGAGTAACTGACAGGAACTTAAAGTCCAATTACGATAAAAAAAAGGCGTTTCCTTCGTTCGTTGTATTTGCAATATTGAATTCTCATTAATCATTATGATTTTCCTGTATATATTTGGAGATGTTTCAATTCAATATTTATTGACATGTAAATAAGTTTGATGGTAGAGTTGAAAAAATTTATCTGACTGTGAAGTTTCCATAGTAGCATCGTACTTTCGTTTAGCAGATGTCGAGGCTAATAATAAGTTACCTTCACCAGGCACAAGCCCTCGTGAATAATCAGGCGATTGTAATCTATAGATCAGATGTCTGCAGCACGTGGAGCACGTAGTTATGTACCTGCCACTGAAAATTTGTAAATGGACTTTGCGTTTCATTTTTTTAATATTTTTTCATCGATGTGAAATTGTTCTCCACCCACGCTGATGTTAGGAGACAGTTTTTGAAACACATTTCTCTAATTCAATAGGCAAATATATTTATAACTCTTCCTGATGGCTTAGTGAAAGTTGATTCTCAATATCTCTCTAATTGCAAGATCCGTTTGATAATGAAAATTTCTCGTCGGGAGAAGGTATCTGGCGGAACATTTTCTCGTCAAGCAAAACGGTCTCTTGACATTTTCTCTTGAAATGTTTGGCTCCTTATGGGTACATACACAGAAAGAATACTGTCGGTAAAATCATCTATTGGGAAATTGACCTTCAATGCTGAGCATCTCACTAGAATTTCCGTTTCAATTCCCATTTTATTATGAAGAGAAACAAATATGAAAATTTTCTAGAAATTCTTTTTGAAAGTTATTTTCAGAGGACGAATAGAAATAGAGAGAATGCAATCAATGGAACGTTTCAACTTGTCAGTGATTTTTTCTTTTTTAAAACTAATGTTAAAAAAAATTATGAAAAACAATTTCCGCACCAACGTCCTTCCATTTTCTTAATGTAAACAAAGAGGAAATCGTCAATCCAAAGTTCACTAAAACCAGGCCACAAATATTGACATCATTATCGAATATTTGTCAGACATAGATTGCAAATAATTCACAAGCCAAGTATGTATATACTTTAACATCTTGGGATTTACTAAACAATCGAACTGCACTTTGCGGTGAGCATTGATGAGTGAATAAAGGGAAGTGGCGATTCGAGCCTCGTTGTAGCCAATGGAGAAGGTCTGTGGATGATGACGTCACGTATGAATGTCCACGTACTACATACATATCGTGTTTCTTGGATAAAAAAAGCACGGGCAGTCTGCTCCGCAATCACATTGCTCGCACGCCGGTTGTGTGAAATTTACATTACCCATCAACTACTTGTATGTAACTGATGAATTTAGTCTAGTAAGTAACGTTCCTATAGGAAAATAAGAGTAATCGGTTTCCAATTTTTTATAAATCTGTAAAATAATTCGCTGATTCAATTAATAATTTGAAAATGGGAAGACGGACAAATTTTTCGTTATCCGGCAGGAGCGTTGAGGAAGCTAGAGGCAAAGTTCAAGGCATGTGCATTCGTTTTCATTCTATTTTTCAAACTAACAAGATATCCATTAAAATATTCATCTTGTTTCATTATAATTTTGTGAAGTTATTATTGTGCTACTACGCAATTGGATAATTAGATAAGAAAGGTTCTAAAGGGCTTCCGTGCCGACTATTTATCAGGTTTTTTCCCTCCGGCAATTGCACATTCGCCGATGATTAAGAAAATGAGTGATTCCCAGGGGTCAACCTTCATCTTATTTTTATCAGAGAGAGTTTGTTATCTTTTTAAGTTGATACACAATATTCAAAGAAAACAAAATGAGGATTCTTTTCCGCTCCTATTGCAGACATATTGCCTGGCTCTCTGAAGAGAGCAGGACCTCTAATTGGAGTTCTCGATGTTGGCACTAGAACCATTCGATTTGTGGTAAGAGTTTTTAAAAATTATCAATGAAGAACGAACAACTGCAGTAAATCTGAGAAACTGTTCATTTTTCCTGTTTTCAGTCGTTTTAAATTACAAATTACGTCAGCAGAGGAAAACGTTGATAACTCAGAGAAAAAAGTTTCTAGTTTCCGATGAAAATCCTTGAATTTCAAAACTTGGTTATATTAAAATTCAGCGAGCAACTAATCCAGGGAGCCTATCTCGACTCAGGATCGTACGATCGTACGAAAGCGAGTCGCATACGACCCAGCAGTTCGTTTATGGGCCGCATGTGACACGTTGTCGTACGACCGTACGATCCTGAGTCGAGAATAGGCTCCCTGGAAATAAACTTCTTTCTAGGATTTTACTTATTTTAAGAAATTTTTCCTTAAAAATTTGAGGAAAAAGTTGTATTTCTCAGTAAATTTTACTTAAATCTGGGATACACTGATAGAAAAAATTAATTATATCAGTTAATTGTCAAATAAACATGATTTCATAGTGAATACCAGTTATCTCTTCTTGTGGTACATTTGATTGGGAGAAATCGAACTTCTCTATAATTGAAGTTTTTTTTATGTGTCACTATAATGAGAGATTGATTCTATAATGAGAGATGATTTGATTTCTTTCTAGCCAAAGGTTTGCTAACTCCAGAAATTCTTTGGTTTACTCAAAAACCAAAATTATTCTCATGATTAAATATGTTGTTATCTTAATCAACATGACCATACGATGCCCCAAGTAAATTATAACCAAATTTTTGCAAAAAAACTGCGCCAAGAAAAAATTTTGTGGGGTCGTTTCTGGAAATAAGAAACATNAAACCACAATTCCCATAGAAATTTTGCAAAAAATAAACAAATAAAAATCAAAGCCAAGTCAAGAAATGTCCAATGGATCATGGAATGTGCTATCAGATTATTATGGGGAGGATAACTCTGAATAGAAGGATTTTCAAAAAAATCTTCATAAAATAAAAAATTCAGTAGAGACAGGATTTAAAGTTCTTGGCGCGCATCAGAAGATACAGATATACGAGACAATGAGATGGAAAACTCCGCACCAAGAACTTTGAATCCTGCCCCTACTGAATTTTTTATTTTATGAAGATTTTTTTGAAAATCCTTCTATTCAGAGTTA
>NW_021680858.1:98549-98817 GCF_001412515.2 Diachasma alloeum | reverse complement strand
TTGACTTGGCTTTGATTTTTATTTGTTTATTTTTTGCAAAATTTCTATGGGAATTGGGGTTTCCAGAAAAAAATATTTCTTATTTCCAGAAACGACCCCACAAAACTTTTTCTTGGTGCAGTTTTTTTGCAAAAACATTTGTTTTTGTTTTTTTGGGAGATTTCAGTCATTTTTCCAAAACGAGCACACGACCATTTTCGTATGAATCGAATTGATTTTCTTCCGCGCAACAGAAACTATTTTCAATCACTTCTACTCTAAGAAGAAA
>NW_021680858.1:53213-96528 GCF_001412515.2 Diachasma alloeum | reverse complement strand
TAAAAAATCCAAATCAGTAGAATTCAAGAAGGAGAGAGAAAGAGTAATGCGCTATTCAAATCTCCCTCTGCGCGTGAGGTTGGAGCGCACTGCTACCAACTTCGAAAACGAAATCTCACACTGCTCAGAGATAATGTGAAATGCGAGAATGTGGATATGATCCCGTTGCTATGCGCGTAATTTCCTTAATATTAAGTCGAAAAAGAAAATAGGGATATCAATGGAAAGCTCGTGGCCGATTTATGTGATGTAACTAAGGCTTTTTTTTCGTAGGGTATCACGTTTTCATTTTATTCAATAAATGTGTTTCGGCGGTAGTGGAGGGGGTAGTTGCTTCGTGTATAGATACGCGGTGCGTTCGGCCTGATGTTTTGCTCAGTCGGTCAAAACTTTTCTTGGCCGATACGCTATCGCGTATCTCGATTGAAGTGAGCACTTCGTATGTCGAATCAGGATGAATATTGTTACGCGGAAAAAGTTTTGCGATTGTAGTAAGATGTCGTTGAGTTGAAAGAAGTTTATATCTCTTGACTAAAAAAATTGCATTAGTTTCCAATAACAAAATCATGGATTTCGGAAATTCTATACAAACTTGGATATCACAAATTTGGTGCAATGTGATGTACGAAAAGCTCAATTTAAACATCGGCTTCATTCGAGAAAACAACATTTAATTCATTCCTCGAAGCAAACATCTCCTGGGTACGAATTTTTGATCTACTCATGAAAGTAGAAAATTTCTTGACTGGCGATTATATTAAGTTTAAAAAATTGAACTTTTCCATTCGTGTGGTGAATACATGTGACTTGACGCCAAGGACTGTTTTATTCGATTTAAGTAAATGTGTCTCAAGAAGAAATAATTGATATTCACCGTAAGATCTTACTTGTTGAGAATTGGTTCAAGTATATAATACTGATTCCAAGAGGCAAGATGGCAAGCACGTGGGGGAGGGTGATATGTTTTCCGTGGCGGGGTGTGTATATTAATTTTCAGGTCCTGTGACACGAAAAATAATTTTTTCTATTAGTGTAATTGCAGTCACTCGAAATGGGTAAATTTTTGGTACGAAATTTCAGGGATCTTTCTTCTGAAATTAAATATCCCGCTTGTTATTATCCATATAAGGCCTCATAAAAACATAAGTTTCTTATAATCAGTAACTTGGTCCTGGAACCTAAAAACTTTTCTTCTCTGTGAATTCTCTAATTTTTTGTCTTCAGGTGTTCAATGCAAAACGAGTTGCTGAGGTTGCGCATCACTCTATCGATATTGAGTTGCTGAATCCACAAGAGGGATGGGCTGAGCAGGATCCCAAGGAGATCCTCTTTGCTGTCAAAGCTTGTATTAAGGATGTAATCAAGCAGTTGGAGGAACTTGGCCTCAGTGTCAGTGAGATTGTTTCCATTGGTATCACTAATGCTAGAGAGACTACGATAGCCTGGGACTCGACGACTGGCGAGGCTCTTCATAATACGATTGGTGAGATGAAATCATAAAAGCATTTTTATCGTCAAGTGGTGGAAGATCTGTCTGAAATGAATTCTAATTGTTCTGAAAAAATATAATAATCTAAAAAATTGGAGGCAATTTTTCAAAAGATCTTTTTTATAAGAAACTCTAAGATTTATTTTTATTTGCTTGAATGGTAAGTTATTTATTATTTGTAAGACTAATGTTCTCCACTGTCCTTCTTTCGTACTGTTTAATTTGAGTACTGTTCGGTATGAACCGGTATCCATATTTTGATTGATCTCGATAGGGGACATTTTGAAAAAAAAGTTTCAGTCCGACCAATAATTTAGGAGATATTGAGCAAAACATGTTCTCACAAAAAGTTAAATATCTGTCAATCTACTCCTTCGATTTCACCCTTTCAAAATTCTAGCCTCTAGTACCATAAGAGCTACAATGGCTGTCACTTTTCTCGGGAATTGAAAACAGGCAAATCGCTCTTTTTTCCTTTTTTTGCGCCCCCAACAATAGTGGCAGTAGTTCATCGTAAAAGTGTAATCAAAAAATTCCTAAAAATATAACAAAATTTGTCAAAGAGCTTCTATTCGTACAATCGTCTAGTTGCGCTAAGCCGAATGATTTATTATTTCGTCTTTCCTCCTCCCATGGTGGCAACTGACAGGTTGCCATTTGCCATGTTAATTATGCGTAATTTATATTTCCTCTATTAGGAGTCTCGTGTGAGCAGCCATAGAAGTCAGACGTGTGTCGATCGGCTCCGCTACGAATGATAAACTGTTAATAAACCCTAACTTTGCCCGTCATTAGAAAGGGTGATCTTACTTATACGGTCGTTTGTTAGTCGCGTTATTTTTGTTTACTTGTGTTTTACATCATAAAAGTTTTAAAGTCGAAATGCCGCGCACTATAGATGAAAGCCATAATGAGCTCTTGGCTGCCATTAAGGATTTAAGTAAAGATGTATGCAGTGCACTATTGAGACAGAACACTTTCGAGCAAATGAACTTGAAAACTGATCATTCTGTGCAAACGCTAAACCAGAAATTTGAGAAGTTGAATCAAGCTGAAAGGGATAAAAGCCTCATCAAGTCCCTGAGTCTCTGGAAGGGAACAGGAATCTTGTTGGTACAGTTATGTCCATCCTAAGTAAAGCATCAATTAATATTTCGGAGGTATGTGTACTCTCTGCACAAAGGATTGGGAAATTCTCCAACGATAAAATCAGAACTATTCGTATAAAATTGATTGCTCCCAGATGGAAAATAGAAGTCTTTTCCCACTTGGTTGAACTGAGGAGGCAAAATATCACGATTGAGGAAGACCTTACGGTAGTCGAACGTAAATTCAAGAAAATTCTGTTCAAACTTCGGGACGTACTCAGGAAAATCAATATTGAAACCAAAATAAAAGGTGTTGCCCTTGTTTTGAATGGTAAGCATCTCGAGCCAACGGATATCACTCAGCTGTTCGGTGAGGGCATTACCTCCGAAATAGTGGATGTTATTAAACAGCTTGGGGAGCTGTCATTGCCTTCTCCCTCTTTGTGAAACAAGCAACAGACTGCAACTGTCCTAACTGACCCGGTTGTACAAAAAACCAAGTCAGCCCATCCCTCAGCTAAAATTGGTAAAAGCAAAAAAAGCAACACTCCTCATCGTCCTCGTGCAGGCTCGGTGACCTCAGGTTCTGGATTCCTGGATAATTCTCGACCCACAGATCTGAAACTACCTCCTAGAGGGACAAGAAATTCGAAGTTATCTCAATAGCCATCAATACCGGGAGCAGACTCTGATGCCAATGGAGATTCCCAAACCCAATTCCACAACAATAACAACCCAATGAACCAGCGGAGCAACATGAAAATATTTTTCTGGAACGTACACGGCTTCAGAAACTCTTGGGAACTGTCATCTCACCTGATGAAATGGGACATCATCCGTCTATCCGAAACGTGGTTACTAGGGGGGGGGGGGCGTTCGTACTTCCACAACTGTACACATCCACGACTGTCCACAAACTTGGTGAAAAATGTGAGGGAACAACTGTACACAACCACGACTATCCCTGGAAATCCCCCCTCCCTGGTTTGCCGGTTACGAGTGTATATACAGTCGCGCTACGCGGGAGAAATCGAGAGGTCGTGGAATGGGAGGTTTGATGATTCTTTATCATAAAGGGGTGTACAAATGCTCGATTTTACACTCTTCGTTTGGTGTCTTGGCTGCAAAGTTATCCAGTGATACAAGTGAGTTCATCGTAGTAAACTGTTATTTTCAAAACCAGATCAATATCGAGGTTTCACTGTCGGCACTTGGCGAAGTTATCGATACACACAAAAACAAATCCTCTCCTTCCATTATACGTAGGAGGGAATTTTAACGCTCATATTGGAGGGGAGAATTTCCTTCTAGATAATGTAGAGTCCTACTCAGACCTAATCACAACAAGTAGGACTTCAATCGATTCCGCAAGTGATAGCAGAGGGAGTCGCCTTATCGAATTCTTAAACGAAGAGGGCCTGTTGATCCTCAATGGGCGAATGGCTAATGACATACCAGCTCAATACACGCACCACGGGGCGAGAGGTTCCAGTACCATTGATTTCGCTGCAAGTACCAGATTTTTCATTGATACGATCCTGAGCTTCTCCGTTTCGTCAATCCCCACCACATCGGATCATCAACCTATTGCGCTCACTCTAGCGTGCCAGAATCTCACCACATCAACTGAACCACGCAGTCTGCAATGGCCACAGGAGCGAGTTAAATGGAGGAACGAGCTGACACTTGATTTTTTACACAACATGAGCTTCTCCCCGTCCATAGCGTATATCAGCGGGAGTGTTGATGAGATGAACCTCAATTTAACTTCAACAATACGAGAGGTAGCTACGGGCTTAGGTATGCTCCATTCATCGAATAACATAATTACTGTATATAAAAAACCATGGTTTGACGTTCAATGTGAAAATTAAAAAAAAAAAAAGTACACAGAAACTTGAAAGCATGTAGAAAATCGAAATTTACCAATTCATCGCTTGTATCTACATACAACGCATCCAAACAACTCTATTGTAAACTCCTACGTGATAAAGAATATGATTATTTTCGGAAGATAAGAGATGACATGGGTGAATGTAGAAATGGCAAGTTGTTCTGGCGCACAGCTAAAAGGTTTCAACCAAAACCTCTTTCAAGCAACACAATCTGCCTCGATAAATGGTACAATTTTCACAAACATAATTACCCGGCTCGATCTTTGCACAAATTGGTATGGAATGGAATAAGTGACCCTCTCTTAGACGGCGAAATCTCTCAGGAAGAGATACTTAAAAGTCTCGACAAGTGTAAAGCCGGTAAATCCCCCGGACCGGATGGCATTTCCAATGAATTTTACAAAAATTTACCTAGCAATTGGCTCCTTTATTTAAACATTTTTTTCAACAAAATATTAATCCAGGAGTCAGTACCGGCGGATTGGTCAATTCTGCATGCATCGATGCTTCATAAGAAAGGCGATGTATCCGACCCTTCGAACTATAGATGCATTTCGCTCGTTAATAATGTCGCAAAAATTTTCACGCAGATTCTTTTCAACTGGCTATACTCATGGGCTGAGAATAATAATAGATTACCGGAATTCCAATCGGGATTCCGGCTGCAAAGAGGCTGTATCGATAATATTTACACACTGTCTTCCCTAGTACAAATTCATCTCGGCCAATCTGGTAGACATGTATACGCATTATTTATAGATTTTGTTAAAGCCTTTGACTCAGTAATACATGATTTATTATGGCACAAACTTACTTCCTTGGAAGTGAGTGGAAAATTCATTCGAGTATGCAGGAGTCTCTACGATAATGCCAGAGTCTCGGTTAAATCCACCAAGGGTCTGTCCGATCTAGTAGAAGTCACAGAAGGGGTGCTACAAGGAGAAATCCTTAGCCCTCTTCTATTTGCACTCTTCATATCGGACTTTGACAGTCACCTCCTGAACAATGGCGCACCTGGTATTTCGATCGACCCAAGGAACGAATGCGTCTGTATCGCCTATACAGACGACTTGGTTCTCTTGGCGGAAAACCCCCCGGATCTCCAAAGGAAAATCCGAATAGCCACCGAGTATTTCATCAATAATGCACTTAAAATCAATAAAAGAAAATCTAAAATCTTAATTTTTCAAAAAGGCCGATCGAAGAAAAACTTGAAATTTATCTGTGAAAATGAGCCAATTGAAATTGTAAAAGAATTCTGTTATCTGGGCTGCACTTTTGTTAACAGCGGATTATATCAAAAACAGTTCCTCAATGCTAAAACCTCAACACTTCGGGCCATTGATGCGGTCCTTAGCATAATTTACGCCACAAGATCGAACACCTTCTATACCTACGTTCACTTATTCAAAGCTTTAGCAGCAAGTGTTTTATTGTACGGTAGTGAAATTTGGAGTCTACGATATCTTAACGAGATGAGCAGCATTCAATGCCTTTTTTTATAAACGCTTACTTCGCCTCCCAAGACATACTCCTCATTACGCTGTTCGTCTCGAGACTGGAGTAACCCCATTAATCTGTGATATAATCGATCGAGCGTTAAATTGGATTGATAAAATTCTCTGCATAGAAGATTCTCGTTTACCCAAATTTTATTATAAAAGACTCCTTTCATTATTAAATAACCCTGTGTTCCCTACAAAGTACAACTGGTGTTCTCAAATTAACACTATTGTCTCCAAATATCACCCTTCAGGTCTTCGAAACATTAATAGCGTAACGGATCTTAGAACTGTAAGGAATATGATTCTTACAAACTTCAAAAATGATCATCTGTCAGAAGATTTTGCAAGGCGAGCCAACTCCTCGTTACTCCATTTTCCTTGGCTTTTCCTCACATAAGGGCGTCAACCATATTTAGAATTATCTTTGCCCCTTCAGATTGTACAAACCCTTTCTCAATGTAGGCTACTGAATCCAATCCATCCAAAAATTACTTTAAAACAATCAACGATTAATCTCTCCATGGATCCCTCTTATTGCTCTCTCTGTAATATACCTACCGACAATTATTCATTTCACCTGATTTGCGTATGCTCAAAATTCCAAAGTTTCAGAGAGACACTTCAAATAAGGGCTAATTCCGAGTTGAACACAATGGGATCCATGCTTGACCTTCTAAACTCCGAAAACAAGACTGAAATAATTGCGCTCCATAATTTTCTCTCTAATGTAGCAAGAATGATGTAAATCAAATTAATCATAACATAGGATCTACGAAATAATGAACGGAAAAATATATATATGTATGAGAATAATTACTCGTTCACACGACTGTATCGCCCACGATTCCTGCAAGCCATGACTATATTATTGGTATTATTGTTTTCTTCTTCTTTTTTTCGTTTTTAAGCTACTGATGCATTACCCAAACGCGTCTGTTATTATCTACTGATGTACACCATTTCATTCTATTGTATTTTATTTCACCATTTTATATTATCACGCAATCTCATGGCCAGGCTGCCCGTACGGCTCTCCTTTGTACAGATTTGTATCTTAGCAAAGTAATAAAGTTTTGATTATATTATTTCTCTCGCGATTATATTTCCTCTATTGAACTCATTCCTCAATACTCATTAAATACGCTCTTTCAAAGTGTTCAGATTTTTTGCTTCCGAATGCAATCATTGTAATCCTTCGATTTTCACATTCTCTAATTTTGATTGGAAATGATGTAGAATGGACTGAAACGTAAAAATACGAAGTTTGACAACCATGTCGGTATGTGACAACGTCCACCGCCACCTTTCCGGTAATCAATTTTTAGAAAATTTAGTAATTAAGTGGCTAAAGTAATTCCAAAATATCTGAAATTTGGTCAGATTACAGGTCCTAATGAGGACTAACTCTGTGCAAAATTTCAGCCCGATCGATCTAATAGTTTTTGAGATGAAGCGATTCATTTTTAAATCTTTTTTCGCAAATATCTGTGAAACTAGTGGACCGATTTCGATTGTTATCACTTTCAAAATATTCGTTACGACGCCTTCTATCTAAATCAATCAAAACATATATACCTGTTCATACAAAGTTTTCGAGATATTCCCGTTTTTTCATAAGAAAAAAATTTTGTAAACACTCTAGCTTAGGAAAAAATCGACATATCAACTTGAAATTTCGACAGAAAATATCTATACCCGCTCATACGAAGTATTCGAAACATTGGAATTTTGATAGCACCCATGAAGGTGGCAGTAACCATCTGAAATTTTTATTGCTAGTTAATGTTGTGAAGCTATAAACTTTTGTAATATTTCAGGGTATTCGCCATCAATGTATTAATGGCGAAAAGAAAATAAGACATCACTCAGTGACACGCTCACTGTCACATCGTGCGCTGTCATAGGCTCGCCGTCCCCTGCTCGTTTTTGTAATTTTTTCAATTCAAATTCATAATTTTCGGGCGTTTCTGAGTGACGGGGGATCGAGTTCAAATTTCGAGATAAAAATCTAACAAAATAAGCAATCTAGATAACGTTCGGAAGATATTGGAGCCGAGTCTTAAATCGTCTATTTTACTCATTGGTAGAAATGAAAACAAGCAGGAGGCAGCGAGCATGTGGCAATGAACATCTCACTCTTTTTTTTTTTTATACTTTCTTTGCTATCAATAAATTGATGATGGGCTTCCGAATGATTTTTAGCGTAATAAAATTTGATTTCAACTTGATATTTCGATTTTTACGTCTGCTAGAGACCGAACAACGATTTCGAGGTAACACAAGGAGAAACCGTACAATACTTCCACAAACGAAAACATTAATCCCGCTCAGATTGAATATCCACAATACCACACAAAAATACTGCCTAATGATTGAAAAATTATGCTTTTTCAGGGAAATTTTAAAGTGTTTTAACAAATATAATACGCTCTATCCCTGTGATGAGCACCCAGATGCTGTAGAGTGTCTACAGAAAAATATTAAACTTTTTTGATGGAATCGTTTATTACAAAAAAGTGAATATCTCTGAAACCACTCGATGGATCGCGCCCATCCGAAAGCTGAACCTTCAATATTATGAGAGCTATGATCGTACCAAATTTCAACTTGGTATCTTTGTTTTTGCTCACGGTATCGTGCGTAGAAGACTAAAAAGGAAAAAAAACAAGCCGAATATTTTGAAAAAAAAATCATTGAGATTNAGAAATGAAGTTCACATACAAAGTTGAATATCTTCGAACCAAATAATCCGTTTGAGTCCATCTTCAATACGATGTGTTGCAATGTTAAGCGGGAGCTTCATGCCCAATTTCAAGTCGATATCTCGATTTTTACTCAAGTTAGAGCGCGAACAAGGATTTCAAGTCAAAAACAGAAAAATCTACATCTCTCAAAAACTTTGTATGAACGGGTATATATATTTTGAAAAAAAATCATTGAGATTGGTTGACTCATTATTGAGATATTCAAGACAATAGGTTTACATATTGTGACCTTTCAATATTTAATTATTATTATTTCCTAAAAGGGGGATTTAGGGCAATTAAATAATGAGGACAAATGAGGGATAAAATTAACTGAATATCTATATTTCTATTAATTTACATGATAGATCGTCGTAAGACGCTTGAAATGCCTTTTACTTGGATCTAGGGTTATGGGTAAGGCCAGGCAACTTTTGTACACGTAAAAAGGGGATGACTCTAATGCAGATAAAAGGGGAGAAGCTAATCGTGTCAAGGGAATGCAACTAAATATCCAAATAATAACTGAATGGGGAAGAAACAAAAGAGTGTAGGCTCACCGTTGGGGGGTATGAAGGGTAATATTGTGGGGACAAGAGGGAAAATGAGGGGGGTAACTCGTACTCACGATGGGACTTCACTCTGGCGAACACGTGGAATTCCACCGGCGCCTTGCACTCCTTCAAAATACCAGGGCGTTTTCCTGGAGAGCCTCCTTTCCACCTCGGGGTTTCCTGGGCACCAATACTAGAGCTGGGATGAGCTCGATGTATCAAAAGTCCTCTTTTTATCCGCCAAATAACTTCCGGGCGAATTTCACTGTATTCACAATTACTACTTTCGGGGCACGTGGCGACTCACGGGGCAGCTAATGCACGAGTGACGGTCTCTTCTTTTCCTTCGCGATTCGTGGGGGTTCGTCAGGTGTCGATGTCCTTCGGGTTTTAATTCGGGAGCAATCGGGGCCAATCAGCACGGGTGAGTGGTGACGATGACCACAATCCAGGGATGTCTCGCAAGGGATTATTGCTGGTGTTGAATATTCGGGGGTCTAGTATGGGGAATTTCCAGGAGGCGATGGCTTCTCCAATTGATCGGGTGGGGCCGGAACTGATGTCTTCCTTCGGCTGGTGTCTTCGTGATGTCCAGGGGCAGGGGCAGAGGGGCGATGAGGGGAAAAGTGAGGGAAGGGGTATCCAACGGTGGCGGGATTTACCTTTTAGGGGGAAGTGTGTAGTGGGAAAAAATATGTAGAAAAATAATAAAAAATAAATGAATATGCCTCGTCACAGCTGTCCCGGGGGTAGAGAATACGTAGGGTTTCAATAACCCTGCGTTGAACGATTCAAACCTTTTACAAGAAATTTTCCAGGCTACTGCTCCAGGGGAAGAGAGGCTGGAATGAAGGCTCAGACTATTAGGAACACAATTTTATTTATAGCTAATTATGTACGGGGTATCTCCCTACATTTTCCCTTATTCACTAATGATTATTTTTGTCTTGAATTGTCGAACTCTAAATATTTTTCATTGGCTCGACAGCTCAGGTACCACAACACTCTCATCCTTACTTCCAATTAATTGAATAAAATAATAATATGATCTAAAAAAAAAAAACAAAATAACAAAAAATAACAAAAGGAAACTAAAATAAATGTCTTTGGAAGGGCGAGGGGTTAATTTCTTGGGCTCGGGGGGGTTGTCTGGGGGATCAAATCTAGAGGAATAGGGCCGGTCTGAGGGTAACCAAGGGGTCAAGGGGGACATTTGATTCGTCAAGGGGGGAGAATTTGATTTTTGGGGAGCTGAGGGCTCCTTATGGGTCTCGAAGGGTTGGGGGATGATGTGACTACTAGAACCTAAACTAATGGAAATTCTATCCACAAGTAATTTTAAATCATAATAATTATAGATCTCGGGGCAACTTATTACAGTCATGCTTTCATCGCACCGACTGATTATATAATCTCTCATATTCTGGGGTATTTCGGACCACATTGGGTCGTGCGAAATATTTTTTAACCTAATCCTAACCTAATTCCACGGTTCTTATAATGCGTCAGGGCCCTCCCTGCTTTCTCTGAATATTTTAAGCCTTTCTTTCAGATCCGGCTGGTCATGGTCCCGGGGGTAAAGAGGACATGGGGTAGTTTTCTGGGTTCTCCGGGTGAATTTTCTGGGGGTCTGGGGGTATCTTGGGGTCCTATGGAGAACTTAGGGGCTTACTGTCCATTCTAGGGGCAATTCGAGATGAATATTTTCGATTTAAATCTCGGATTGTCCCGGGGGTACAAGATACATGGGCTCGTCTGAAAGTTCTGTTGAACAGTCATCATCAGTCTACTTTATTTTGTGAAACAATAGTTCTACTTAATAATCTAACCTAATACGGGGCCTATTTTACTGGGAGAATTTTTCTAATTTCCTGGGAACAATAGATTTTTCCTACTAACTGTTCCGATTCTTCAGTTCACCTACTCTAACTATTAAGACTGAATCCTGTGATACCTGTGGGATTTTGGGCTATCTTGGGGAGTTTTTGGGAGTGGTCGTGATTCAATGGGGTTTTCGGGGATATTTAGCAGGACTTGGGGGTTTCCAGGAAATTTTCGAGACTCTATGGGATATTTCTGGACTCTCCGGATCATTCTGTGGAATCTTGAGACATGGTGGGATATTCCTAGGATTCCTGGGGGATTGAGGGTTCTTCTAGGGCGTTCTGGTATGCTAGGGGTCTTTTCTGGGATCTCTGGGGTCTTCTCTGGGGTAGCTGGGGTAACTGGAAGGGGTTCCGAGGTATTTGGAGACATTCTGGAATTTCCTAGGGGCTGGGGTGACCTTGATTCTACTAAGTGAAAGTGGAGGGCTGACTTGGTTTCACTGGGCTTTCTATCAACTGCATGGGGACGAGGGATTCTAAGATTCTCAGGTGGAGGGATTGGATTCAGATCAAAGAGACGGGGGGTTTTCAGACTCCTGATCGTAAGACTTCGATTCAGGCCTGGGGGACGGGGAATGTTCAGGGACATGAGTGGGGGAATTGGATCTAGGACGGGTGATCGGGGAATTTTGAGGGACATGGGGGGGGTTTGATCCAGGTTGGGTGGCCGGGGAATTTTGAGGGACATGAGTGGGGGGATTGGATCTAGGACGGGGATCGGGGAATTTTGAGGGAGATGAGTGGGGGGATTGGGTCTAGGACGAGGATCGGAGAATTTTGAGGGACGTGGGGGAGGGTTTTGATCCAGGATGGGTGGCTGGGGAATTTTGAGGGACATGAGTGGGGGGATTTGATCCATCTGGGGAGGGAGTTTGGGATCTTCAATTGTTTTTCCTTTGAGATCGTGGGCAATTATCCTCTCTCTACTTTCCTTCTGTGGTTGTATGGAACGTGCAACGACTGATCCCACAACTTCATCATTACCTCTGCCCGGGTGACCTGATGGGTCGGTGGGCATTGCTTCACTACTACTGGGGTTTCCAAGGGTTTGAACGAGGGGTTGATTCGGTCCCGGGGGAATCTGGGGGCACTGCTCTGTAGGGTCCTGGGGTGTCTGCTCAAGGGGTAGGTTGGGTGGTCCGGCAACTGCCAGGGTGGCTAGGTGGGGCTGACTGGGATACGAAGGAACTGAGGGCTCTAGGGCTTTCGAGGGGCTGAGGTCCACTGTACTAGTTCGAGGCTGACTGGGGGTAACTTGAAATGGTCCGAGGGTTTGCCCCGTCTGTAGTCTCTCTTTAGGACGAAAGTTAAATGAACCGTCTGTTTTTCGGGTGATATGGAACCCTACGGTCGTGAAGGGCATTTTCATGCCGTCCTCCTCGTCATTCCAAGGGGCGGATTCGGGACCGTACTCCTGAACGATCTCAAAACGTACAAACCTCTCTCGCAATTCCTGATGCGTCCCTAAAGAACTAATTCCGAGGGTATCGGCAAGTACCATCCGATCGCGAGGGGTCAGCTGATCCCATCTATCTTCTAACTTCTTTCTATAATGGGAAATCTCGGTGGAGGGGGAGGGGACGGGTGTACTGGGCAGAATTGGGGTGGCAAACCAGGGGGCAGATATAGGGTCGGCGTTGGGTCTCGGGGTCATCTTGTTAACGTTTATAAATTTGCAAAATAATTTCAAAGAAATGTTTTAATGTGACTCCACTTTTCAAGAAGCACAAAAGAAAATAAATAAAAATAATAACGAAAAACTATTGATTTGATAGAAGGATTCTAAGTTAACTTCAAGGGGGGGGGGGGTTACACGATGGGTGAAATCGGCGGGAGGCCAAAAATAATATCCGAGGGAATGGCCAAGTTAATACTCGCGGGGGAGAGGGGGGGTACAAGGGGAATACATTCGAGGGCACACAATAATATGAAAATAAATTCGAGAGGAAAAATAATTCGAGAGGAAAATATATTCGAACGAAAAATGTATTCGAAAGAGAATGCACAGTATGAAGTAGAGATGAGTGTATCGGGCGACTGTAACTGCGTTACGCAATCAAAACAAACCCGCAACAGTGAGCCACACAAAGGGAACGGAATGCGACTTTGGGGGGGAAGACTGGGGGGGAGAAAAATAATACGCTCAATTTTTAGCGCCTGGCCCCACGTTGGGCGCCAATTTGTGACCGTTCAATATTTAATTAATATTATTTCCTAAAAGGGGGATTTAGGGCAATTAAATAATGAGGACAAATGAGGGATAAAATTAACTAAATATCTATATTTCTATTAATTTACATGATAGATCGTCGTAAGACGCTTGAAATGCCTTTTACTTGGATCTAGGGTTATGGGTAAGGCCAGGCAACTTTTGTACACGTAAAAAGGGGATGACTCTAATGCAGATAAAGGGGGAGAAGCTAATCGTGTCAAGGGAATGCAACTAAATATCCAAATAATAACTGAATGGGGAAGAAACAAAAGAGTGTAGGCTCACCGTTGGGGGGTATGAAGGGTAATATTGTGGGGACAAGAGGGAAAATGAGGGGGGTAACTCGTACTCACGATGGGACTTCACTCTGGCGAACACGTGGAATTCCACCGGCGCCTTGCACTCCTTCAAAATACCAGGGCGTTTTCCTGGAGAGCCTCCTTTCCACCTCGGGGTTTCCTGGGCACCAATACTAGAGCTGGGATGAGCTCGATGTATCAAAAGTCCTCTTTTTATCCGCCAAATAACTTCCGGGCGAATTTCACTGTATTCACAATTACTACTTTCGGGGCACGTGGCGACTCACGGGGCAGCTAATGCACGAGTGACGGTCTCTTCGTTTCCTCCGTGATTCGTGGGGGTTTGTCAGGTGCCGAAGTCCTTCGGGTTGTAATTCGGGAGCAATCGGGGCCAATCAGCACGGGTGAGTGGTGACGATGACCACAATCCAGGGATGTCTCGCTGGGGATTATTGCAGGTGTTGAATATTCGGGGGTCCAGTATGGGGAATTTCCAGGAGGCGTTGGCTTCTCCAATTGATCGGGTGGGGCCGGAACTGATGTCTTCCTTCGGCTGATGTCTTCGTGATGTCCAGCGGCAGGGGCAGAGGGGCGATGAGGGGAAAAGTGAGGGAAGGGGTATCCAACGGTGGCGGGATTTACATTTTAGGGGGCAGTGTGTAGTGGGAAAAAATATGTAGAAAAATAATAAAAAATAAATGAATATGCCTCGTCACAATACAAAGTTGAATATCTCCAAAACTAATTGACCGATTGAGTCCATCTTCCATACTAGTCCTTGCGATGATAAGAGACAGCTCCATGCCAAATTTCAAGTTGATAACTCAATTTTTACTCAAGTTAGAGCGCGAACAAGGATTTCAAGTCAAAAACAGAAAAATTCAAATATCTCAAAAACTTTGCATGAACGGGTATCTATGTTTTGATTGATTTAGATAGAAGACGTCGTGCCGAATATTTTGAAAAAAAAAATATTGAAATCGGTTGGCGATTCTCTGAGATATTTGCGAGAAAAGGTTAAAAAACGAATGGCTATTGCTCAAAAACTAATGGACGGATCAAGCTGAAGTTTGGCATGGAGTTAGTCTCAAATTATACCAATTAACTGAAAAAATTTCAAACCTTTTGGAATGATTTTTCCCGTTTAATTATTAAATTTACGAAAAAATGACCACCGACTGGACAGTGTCACGCACAGACATGGTCCCCAAACTTCGTATTCGTACGTTTCAGATCATTCTGCATCATTTCCAAGCAAAATTAGAAAATGTGAAAATCGAACGATTGCAATGCTTCCATTCGGAAGCAAAAAGAACAAGCAGGAGTTCGAGCCTATCCGAAAAAAGGCGTGCGACTTACTTTTTGTCTTATTAGTCTTTCTCTTTATTTTATTTCTGCCCATTCCATTGGGAGTACGCTTCCGAATAGATGCGTATCAATTCTCTATTCCTAAGACAGACATACATACGCAACCACATTAATTCTGTTTTTATGGAACCATTACTCTTTTGCCTAGAAGGAGGCAATAAAATGAAGGCTTTGAGAAAATCAATTGTTTCAATAACTAACTTCACTACGAAAGTGAAAATTTATAAACAAAAAAGTGATAACGCCCAGAGCGATATTGAATATTTCCTAAACCACTCGACCGTTTGCGCTCATCCAAAATATGAACCTTTAATATTATGAGAGCTATAATCATACCAAATTTCAACTTGCTATCCCCATTTTCCTTCAAGTTATCGGGTGTACAAGACTAACAAAAAGAAAACAGAACAAGTGGATAATTGCATTTCATTGGAATGCATATAGTTGTTGTTGCTAATAAATTAGCAATTATTATTATTAATTAGCAGATTCATCGTATTTATGAAAATCTATTAAAATAATTATCTATTGAATTTTCACCGCTGGCAGTGGCTGTGTGGTTAGCGTATGGGGTTGGCATGTGGACGATCCGTGTTCGATTCCCGGGTGGGTGAGGCCAAAATTTGTGACACGCTAAACTTCACGTTTTACCTTCTTGATATAAAAGGTAAAACGCTATCGTGCAACTTGATAAATAATAATGGTATCACAAACTTTTTGAGTCGTATTTTTGATATTGCAGATGATTTTTTTTTAGTTTATCACGAAAAATATGAAACAAAAAAATTTCACATACAGTATGCTGCAACTTTATAACGAATGGTGCGATTCTCATCATATTTTGATACGATCAAGAGGCTATCCATATTAATTTTTCAAGCCCCGAATAATTTCACTTTAATGACGATTTGTTGAGTGATCGTTGAAAAATCGATTTTTGAAAAAATACTCATATTTCCGAATTTCTACGAAAAATTTAATTCCAATTGGTGTCAATAGATAGAGCTTATGGGAGTCTATATTCATGAGAAAATTCATGAAAATCCATCGATCCCCTATGGAGAAATTAAAAAAAAGAAAAAATACAAAAAAGACTACACACAAAAAATTTAAGTTTCCGATTTTTTGTGTCAGGGTAACTAAATATGGTCTAAAAAGTCCGAATATGCGATTTTTAGATGGTATATATATGTATGTATACATACATACATACGAGCAGGCGTGTGCAGGCGTACATAGGAGATTAGGCGGTGTATGAGGTGAATTTGAGAGTAAATTTCTGTGGTTCCCGGTAGCTTAGTCGGTAAGAGTGCCCGGCGCGTATCTGGGAAACCCGGGTTCGATTCCCGGCTGGGTGAAGCGGAAATTTTTTCTCTCTAAATTTTAATTCTCTTAGAATTTTTTTTCCCTGCCTGTGTCTGTATGTATGTATACATACATACATACAGACACCATCTAAAAATCGCACTTCCGGACTTTTTAGACCATATTTAGTTACCCTGACACAAAAAATCGGAAACTTAAATTTTGACGATTACAAAGCTTCCATTCGGAAGCAAAAACGAATATCTCTGGGAATATCTCTGAATCTGTATATTGACGGGTTTATATATTTTGATGGATCTAGATAAAAGCCATCGAGACAAGTATTTTGAAAAAAAAATTGAAATCGGTGGAGTAGATTTCAAGATATTGAGGGAAAACGAAATTTAAAGAAGTTATTATATCTCAGGAACTACTGGACCGATCGGGCTGAAACTGCGCACCAAAATGAATTTTAAGGATAATCGGGCGAGCTGGGAGGGTTGGAAAAAAAAGTCATGAAACGTTGGATACATTTTGAACATGTGATCAATGATTTTTTGAGTGAAAAAGATTGTCGCGTAGGAGCATTGTTCATTAATAATAGCGAAAAAAGTACTGGAAAATGAAATTTCTGCGCACGCAGCCCAAACGAGCACAGCAACCGTCCCAAGTACCGATCGGGTGGGGGTAGCGCGGTCAATTTAAACGTCTCTTGAAAGAGAACGAGTTATGATTGGAGCTCCCTCGAGCCAGTGGTACCAGCTCCTGGTGAAAAAAAAAACTACCGAAGATGTTGCCACTTTTTCACATGGATTAATATTTTTTCATTTATTAATAAAAAAAAAAACAATCTGAAAACCATTCAATGCGTGGAACAGATACAAATAAATTTGATTAGCTCCAAAAATAACTTTAACTGGAGATACTCCCTAATATTGCCTGAATTTTGAATCCGAATGGGAAAAATTTTTTTGTTCAGCGATTGGTTTTCTGCAGGAAAACAATAGAAACCCCTCCGCCTCACCTCCTACATTTCCTCCTCGCCCGATTATCCTTAATCACAGCTGCCATGAACCAAAATTTCAGAGTTTCATCGACAAATTTCACCGTATTTTTATTTATATAAATTTATAATTAGTTATATTTATGTTAAATTTTGTAACAATTGATCACCACGGACCCAGTTGTCAGATATTACCCTAAGAACATCATTTCTTCACGTTTCATAACATTCTAGACCATTTGCCATCAAAATCAGAAAATTGAAAAATTGCCGAAATACAAGGTTTCCATTCGGAAGCAAAAATTGTACAATTTTTTCAGTTTCGAAGCTCTTCTTTATTTACAAATTGCGATTCTTTCATTATTTGAAAATAAATGGACTACGATGAATCCATAGGATTCTGAGAATTTTCAGATGAATTAATAATTCCTTTATCATTCCAGTTTGGTCTGATATCCGTGCAGATTCTATGGTAGATCAGATAATAGCTAGATTTCCAGATCAGAGTAAAAATCATTTAAAGCCGCTATGTGGTCTACCAGTGAGTCCATATTTCTCAGCATTGAAGATACGATGGCTGAAACAAAACGTACCAGCTGTAAAAAAAGCTATGAGAGACAAAAGGTGCAAAGTGGGGACTATGGATACCTGGATTATATGGGTAAGTAACTAGAATGAAAAAAGCTATAAAAATTTTACGTTGGGGTCGTGATATTGAATCATTTTCATTCCTCTCACTGAGAGTTTATAAACAAGAAATCATGTTTCAATTTCATCTTCAATACCTATTTCATAACTATCCACGCATTACCAAATTTTATAGGAGAATCTAAAGCATTATGCATTTGCTAGACAATTCTATAAGAAATTCTATTAGTTTCTGTACTGTTTTTCTCATTTAAAATTGTTTAATTCGAGATATTGTGTAGGAAAATTTCGGCCAAGGAATTTTTGTAGGTAAACACATGGTGATGTCAGCACCTTGTTTACAAATTTCAGGGCAATATAGAAAAAAAAAATCAGGAATTCGTTCATAATTGGGACCGCTAATTACCGATGGCGGCGCTCGTTTTCACCAATATGGACGATTTTAGGCTTCCCATACACACGCTAACACAAGCCCAAATTGGGTGTATACTGGCTATCCGGTCTAAATGTTACGGTAAGAAATATTGCCCCATAATATTACGGTAAATAATATTACGATCCAAATTGTGACGGGGTCTAATTATTATTGGTCGTTTTTATTATTGGAAATAATATTACAACGTTTTTACCGACGTCGGTGTTATTATTCATTATTATTTTCCATTATTTATAGCATTTCTTTTGTTTCACAAATTTTTAATTTGTTGAATAAAACACCTTTGTGTAATAGTAGTCTTGCGCCTTTTTGGCTGAGGATGAAGTGAAGAGGCATGGTAATTATTTCAACGCACCCGTGTCGGAGCATTCCGATATAACTAACTTTTGTTGAAGAATCTTCAGTTTTATGTGTGAATGTTTGAGGGAATTTTGTTTCATTTTGGGCGATTAATATAATCATACCAACTCATACACCTGTTGAGTAATCGATGGTAACTGACCCAGGTAGAAATATGAGTTACGTTTGCAAGATTGAACATTGTGGCTAGGTAGCCCTGTTAGAATAACCAATGCAAGATTGTCACAAGCGTATCCCCTCCTAGCATATGCAATCTAGCAATTATCTTCCGACGTTAGCTGAATATAAACTTGGATGATCATAGCATGCAACTCTTACATGTACCGATCACTGTACATTCGTCGCTAGGTGGCATTAGTCTGAATACGTTAGATGCACACAACTGCAACAAAATAACCTCGCCTCAAGCGATATTCTGTAGGTCTGAATGCTTTTTCGAATTGGCAGATTCTTAAAAAAAAATTTCTATTCACACATTGCAATTATTGTTCTGAAGTAATTATCATTATATTTTCTCTGATCATGAACGAAACTCCACAATTATAAATGTGGGATTTATTAAAATGATCGATCGTTTCTGAACTTGAAGTAAACGACAACTGTTTGATGATTATGATGTTATATCCTATATATCATCCATATTTATATTGTTTATAAACAACGAATCGCTGCGAAAGAGAAGTACTTTTTGAGATCCTCCTTTCCTTTCAAGAATGTCCTTTTTTTTTTCAATTAATATAATTGTTGTATCAATTGGACAATTTGAAAGAATAAACATCCACCCATCTGATTTTGAGGTTACCTGTCAGTTTCCGTGAATAAGTCATTGTTTATAAATAAAAATGAGTGATTCAATTAAACGAAACCGAGATAAAACAATGATGAGAACCCGTAAATGGCGTGCACGATGGAAATTACAGCGGGAACTCGACCAGATGCAATTTATGGACTTATCATCGAACTCAGATCCAGATCAAGATTATTTTCATGAAAATGTTGTGGATTCAGATCGTAGTTGATAATTCGGACGTTGATAATGTCGAGGATTTAAGGGATAATCCGACAATTCAAGGAGTAACCTCAAATGACAGTAATGACAGTCACGAAAATTCAAGTGAAGAAGAGGAAAACTCAATGAGTGACGAAAATCATTCAGATACTGATGACGAACGTGAGCAGTCCCATGATGAACGTGAACCTCCTAATGAAGGAGAGGATAATTATTCGATAGTATACGATCTCCAGGGGCTCTATCTCCAGGAAGCAGATGATCCAGATCCAGAGATAAAAGAAATCAAAATTTGGGCAGTGAAATATAAAATTGTGCAGGCTCACGTAGATCCTCTTCTGGTAATTCTACGGAGACGACTTCTTCCGAGGTTACCTAAATCCGCGAAAACATTCCTGAAGACAAACGAAGCAAAGTATGAAATTGAGAATATGGAGGACGGTAATGGAACTATGGGGCAATTTGCATATATTGGAATTCAACAAGGCTTGGAGGCATGCATCAATGAATCTGCTCATGAAAATGGTGTCATCCAGGTACAAATCAACGTTAACGGATTATCGTTATCAAAATCGAGTGGAAAATATATATGGCCTATCCTCTGCAGAGTTTACTCTGACACATTGATATATGAACCATTCGTTGTAGCTCTCTACTCTGGATCAAATAAACCAGGGAGTGCAGCAGATTACATGAGGAAATTCACCCAAGAAATGAACCAATTGCTTGCAGATGGAATTACAATTGAAGACAGGCATTTCAGAGTGAAAATTCACAGCTTCATTGCGGACACCCCAGCTCGAGCCTTCTTAAAAGTCACTCAAGGTCATACTGGGTTCCATGCTTGTGAACGTTGCACGGTCATTGGTATGAAACATGATGGAACTACATGTTCATGATTAATGAAAGACTGATAATTTTTGTCTATCTTTCACATAACAGAGAATTCCAGTACTTTTATATATTATTTACGTGTATATCAATGAAATACAATCGCAAATGGTTCAATTTAAATTGAATTTTTCAGTGGATGGTGAAATCAAAGTTGTTGTAACTACTCTTCTCCATGAATAAATGTTAATATAATTAATTAGTCTGTTTCTCCCCTCTCCTCTCCTATTTTTTTTCTATCTTTCATACAACAGAGAATCCTAGTACTTTTGTATATTATTTACCTGGATAACAATGAAATTTTTCAATTCCAATTTGTTGCGTACCAGCATTTTTTCATATTCAATTTTGAGTTAAGAAATAATGGATTTTTAATAAATTCCTAAAATCTTAAACAATTCATCAATTTTCAAAACTTTCAAACTGAACAGACTTTGGCTAGGCGTAAACAAAAATATAAATTATGTAGGAAATACTTGAGCAATTTTGCACAATAGTCTCTTTTTTTTTGTTTTCTCGTGAGTAAAATTCCCCATTTTTTGTCCCTTTTCCCGGTTACTGCCCACCGACCAGCCCCGGTGTTCACCACATGTGCAAACTCGCCCTCAACGCGTACCGAGACCGCGTCGTCCTCCGGTCCGCTTTCCCTTTTTTCTACATACCCTTTCTCTTATCCCTTTACTTGACCAATTGCAGTCTGGCGAAAATCTTCTCCAACCAATTGAATTTTGGAAACTTTTTCCAATCCTGGATTGCAAGGCCCACGTACCTTCTCACGAACATCTAAAACTAGTCTACTCCGAAAAATTCACAGATTCATATCGCGCTACAAATAAATATTTAAATACCTAACAAATTCTTATAACAATTCGAGTGTCAGTTCGAATCTCAGTTCTACCATAATTTTATATTAAATTTCCAGTGTGAGATGAGACACAATTTACGACACATATTTTGAATACAGTCTTGTTTATCGACTGTAGTTTATCGGCTGTAGTTGTGGTCATATCCCAACGGGTCCAGAGGCTGTTCATATCGATTGGCCGTTACGCTCAAGTATGAACATGTAAACAAATGTGTCGCTCCTCCTTTGTCGTCTATTGAACATCGTCTCACGTCTGTACCGGCTTGACATAGTTTCTCTCGGGTTTTCAAGACATTTGGATAATTATTGGTGTTGTGTGCATTAATTATTGATTGCGTTTATACCAGTAAACAGTGCAGTTAATAATACAGTAAGTATTACTCAATATTTGTGATGAAATTAATAAATCAAATGGCCAGTTTCTTATTCTGGTGAATGTCGATTGTGTATGAGTTAGGATGCTCTAGCCGGGAATTTTTGATAGCCATATTCAATTTAGGAAGATGAATCTATTCAATGATTAGAGAAAAGTGAAATAGACCTGAGAATTTTTACTACATGTTGTTTTTCCAAGAAAGAACAACATGCAGGACAGTTGAATGGCGAGACGTTGCCCAATAATAATGAACGCGTCGTTAGCCGTCATGATCTAAAATAGCATGATTTTGATATCTACTTATATTATTGTATTTTTCAATATGTTTTCGAAAATCTACCTACAGGTACGACGGGACGGGAGGACAGGACGACAGGACGACGCGGATAGGGCTAATGAGTCTTTAAAGAAGTATCTGTTGGTGTCGTTTCATTTGCGTGGTAGACCACCTAAGATGAAGAGCGTGGACGTGGTCCCAAGGAAATGGGTCCTTCCATCCAAATCGAAGAAGAAACTTCAATGCTATTATCCTCCTCCACCATACGACAAAGTCCAGGAATTGGTCAGCACATATTCCGATTATCAACAGGAATGGGAGGTTNAAATCGCGTAGATTCCGACTCGTCGTTAATTGTTGGTAGATATTCTGGGATGGAATCGTAGTAATGAATTGCTTATAAATAACTTTTCTCCTTTTGGCAGCAATGATTTTCACTTGTACCAAAAGTCCTTCACAAAATTCAGTTACCCCTCTGGGATTTCTAAATATCTGCCAGCAACTGGTGGTGAGGGGAAATCGATTGGGATCAATCGACCTCTTCAGAAGAATCAGAATTAATTTAGGAAAATATTGATTTACATAATGGGTCTCAATCCATCCAAAAAATAGACATGTAAATTCCTTAAAAAAAAGAAATACCAAAACAAACATGCAAACGAGTCTAATCTCCTTTTAATTAAAAATTATTTGTTGATAGAAACCTACAAGAAAGCGGAACTTCTTCTGGAGGAAATCAAGAAACATGGGAATGAGTATGCCTTTTCAACAGATACAGAAGCAGATTTTGCTGACAAGGCAGTTAGACTTAGCAAAGAAATCTTGAAGTTAGATTTAAAGAAGATGGAACAACAGATTAAAGAAAAGATGGATCCGTCATCAGCAATGTCATCAAAGTCTGTCAACTCACAAGATGGTAAGATGTTGGGCAAGCATAATAATGGGTTCCTTAATGTTTCATACACCTGTGAGCATATTCAAACGGAACGATCTATGCAACAGAAGTATTCTACATGAAGATTATTGCAATGACTTACGATTGGAATAATATATTAAATTAACATCTATTGTCAACTGTTGACTTCGTTGAGTATTGTTGAAAAATTGGTTATTCCATACTAGTTCACCAGATTTGAGCAGCAACAGGGTCAATGTCTCTGACTCAAGTTTTCTCATTGAAGTTTCATTTCGGGGATCCAGTAATTTTGTGTTTAATGTCACCAATGCGCGACCACAATCTCTGCCAGATGCAAATCTAGCAGCGAAAGTGTTTAACGTCCCTCTTGAGAGTCATGCCTAATTGATTCGTCAAAAGGAGATAATTGCATCAATTCAAGACAAATCATTCAATCATATCTGGATAATATCAATACTATCTTATTCAAATCACAACTATTCCCCTATTTTGAAAGATTTGAGCTGAATCAATAATTTCGGACATTTTTATTAATTTATTGAAGATTAACCACAGTAATGCAAACCCACGAGTATTTTTATTTGATCTTCTTTTCAAATTTAATGTCCTCTTTGCTATGGAAATGCTAATAGGAAAACGAAATTGAATCCAAAATTAAAAAGCTAAATGATATCACTAAATGTAGAATAGTCCAACATTTAAAATAAGTTCACTTCGACTGAAATATAATGGAAAATGTCGCATAAATCAATTTTAATTGAAAGATTTCTGGGTAGCATATGCTCATTTGAAGAAATTACAGTTCTATCAATTGAATTGAGGAATTTCAATTGTCCCTCCCAATAAGCTTGATGTTTTTGTTTTATTCAATAGCATATTTTTCAATTTGTAATTCTTAAATTAATGACATGCACTCCATTGAGAAAACTGTTCCACACACCCGCAGGAAAACACCAATTAAGTAATTCATTTTTTTATGAAAATGTTTTAAAGCATTCGAACGGGGTCTGGGAATGATGGATTGGCCCTCTCTCGAGTTGACAGAGGAGAATTTGTATTCTCCAATAATCCTTGAGCAGGACATCACCGAACAGACTAGTGGGCAGCCACAGGGGGCTGAAGTTCCTGATAATACCCCGAAGGAACCATCTCAGAAGAAAAGGAAGCTAGAGAAGCAATTTTGCTGTAATCATCCTGGTAATTATTATTTTTAAAATCTGGAGTCATTCACACCACTCATGGAATTAATTCGATTGATCACAACTTTTTCTTTTGATAGAACAAACAAAAATGGTNTAATTGATTCGTCAAAAGGAGATAATTGCATCAATTCAAGACAAATCATTCAATCATATCTGGATAATATCAATACTATCTTATTCAAATCACAACTATTCCCCTATTTTGAAAGATTTGAGCTGAATCAATAATTTCGGACATTTTTATTAATTTATTGAAGATTAACCACAGTAATGCAAACCCACGAGTATTTTTATTTGATCTTCTTTTCAAATTTAATGTCCTCTTTGCTATGGAAATGCTAATAGGAAAACGAAATTGAATCCAAAATTAAAAAGCTAAATGATATCACTAAATGTAGAATAGTCCAACATTTAAAATAAGTTCACTTCGACTGAAATATAATGGAAAATGTCGCATAAATCAATTTTAATTGAAAGATTTCTGGGTAGCATATGCTCATTTGAAGAAATTACAGTTCTATCAATTGAATTGAGGAATTTCAATTGTCCCTCCCAATAAGCTTGATGTTTTTGTTTTATTCAATAGCATATTTTTCAATTTGTAATTCTTAAATTAATGACATGCACTCTATTGAGAAAACTGTTCCACACACCCGCAGGAAAACACCAATTAAGTAATTCATTTTTTTATGAAAATGTTTTAAAGCATTCGAACGGGGTCTGGGAATGATGGATTGGCCCTCTCTCGAGTTGACAGAGGAGAATTTGTATTCTCCAATAATCCTTGAGCAGGACATCACCGAACAGACTAGTGGGCAGCCACAGGGGGCTGAAGTTCCTGATAATACCCCGAAGGAACCATCTCAGAAGAAAAGGAAGCTAGAGAAGCAATTTTGCTGTAATCATCCTGGTAATTATTATTTTTAAAATCTGGAGTCATTCACACCACTCATGGAATTAATTCGATTGATCACAACTTTTTCTTTTGATAGAACAAACAAAAATGGTGAATCTCTTGATTTCAATTAGAGAAGACAAAGAGAATTGATCAAAGACTTTCAAACATTGAACGTGGTTTTGAGGGCAACCTTGATTTCGTATCAGCTGATCTGTCAATACCTGAAAAATATCAAATTTCAATTCCTATCAGCTCTATTGAACTCCTTCAACATTTCGAACAACAATTACTGAACAATCGTCAATGCCTCACTGATACCGTAAGTATTCATCAAGCTAGAAACAATACAAAATAGAAATATCCTAATAATTTGTTTTTTTTTTCAATTGTATAAATCAGCTCAAAGTGAGGAAAATCCTCAAAACAACCAAAATATCGATGAGCGCATCCAGTATTTTGAAAAAGTTCATAACCAGAGAGGTGGCCATGCAGTATACTGCCAGCAAGCAAATGTCCGATAAATTCGTGATGAAATTAAATCTTCCCCAGTTCATGGGGTGCCTTACGGGTAAGATTTCATTCACCACATTCCTAATTATCCATGAAATCTAATTACAAGTGAAAGAAATCTGTTTTGTTAGAAATTTTGCCAGCAAATTACGTCTGGATGATATTTTGAAATGTTGTGGACTATTTCCAATAATACAATTAAAATATTTGTCCAATTATCATTTTTAGAGACTCTCGTAGCTGCTCACAACGTAACCGAGAAAGATGCTGAAAACGCAATAGGCACAGCACTTACGCACGCGAAAGGCTGGGATGGACATCGAAATGTAAAAAAAGCTCATGGTGCTGGGAAGAGTAACCGAACATCATCAGCTTCAGGAACTGGAAGTTCATCCGACGATGGACAACTATTCAACACTGGAAAGACTGACAACTTGACGGGCATCAAGGATTCTTGGGAGAGAATGAAGACACGAAATTCGAGTCTGTGGGACTCTCATTCAGGAGAAACTTCCGAGTCAGAATGAGTGTAGTTTTTATAAAGGGGGATCGACGTTATACCCTGGAGAAAATTATTAATGTGTTGAATTAGTGATACAAGATGAATTTTTTTATCAGGAATAAATCGAATATATAGGAAAATTTGGGATCATTTATTTAAATTTGTGCTGTGCCCTAATAATAACGTTTCCCATAATGTTCATGGCGAACTTCTCCGGAGTTTGAATTATTACCTACGGACAAGGTTGCACGGAAAGGTTATCGCGGAAACCAGGCGCGAGGTAATATAGCGTCACCGTTTCACCCAAAGGCATTCTAGCCTTGTTACCTAACGACAAGTTTAACTCTTGCAAGTGAATCTCGCGTCAAGCTGGATGCAAGTGTCGATTTCTGCCTGGGGACTTCGGGTCATATTTTTTGGTGTTGGGCTATTATTTTATCGATTTGATTTTCGGAGAATTCCTAATCGAGCGGATAAAGGTTTGTCCTTGATTCCATACCTTTATGTACGGTAATATTACGGTTCAATAATTTTTTGTCCCGTAATAATTTTCTGCGTAATATTTTGTCCCGTAATATTTTTGCGTAATATTTTTTACTGTAATATAATGGTTCCGTAATATTTAGACCTGCAACCGTATACTGTCTGTGTGCAGCCCAATATCCGCCATTCATAGGTGGCGTTTTGATATTTAGCAGTATGGAGATAATGAGGTCTCACATAAATGAAGTAAAGATGTGTTTATCACAAACGACTTATATTTATTCAGTTCAAACACTTAGTAATTAGTAATTAATACAAAAGCGGAAACGCCACAGCTGTGGTGGGTTAGATGATGAAATGAGAATGATAATAATAATAATTCGGATGATTTCGTGAAGCTCCGCTAGCCCGATCGCGGGACTAGTGTCTGTTTGCGTCGTTGGCGCTGAGGACGAGCTCCGTCGGTAACGCTGAGTTCNTGGAGTTTTGAGAATTCTGGCGTAAGTCTTCGGAGGTCGATCCATGTTTAATGAGCGATGCTCTTCAGGTACAGCGATGATTGGTCTAGGTTGAGAGTTTTGGTGCTGCTGCTCAAGACTAGGTTGAGGGCTTTGCTGCTGCTGTTGGTATTGCTGCTGCTGTTGCTCAGAACTAGGTTGAGCGTTTTGCTGCTGCTGTTGACGTTGCTGCTGCTGTTGATGTTGCTGCTGCTGCTGCTGCTCAGATGGTTGGTCTGAGTCTGTTTTTGCGATGAACGCCGGTTTGAGTCTGTCGACGGAGATGGCTTTGTCGATCCCGTTGATTTTGACGACGAAAACTCTGTCATCAACTTTGTTGACTACTTCGTGTGGTCCGGTGTAGGGTGGATCGAGAGGTTTCTTGACTGCATCCACTCGGACGAATACGTGACTGCATTCATACAGGTTTTTGAGGATGAAGAATCGTGATTTGGTGTGATGGGCAGTGGTGGTGGGTCTCACTCGCCTCATGTGGTCTCGGAATTTTTCGAGGAAGAAATTGGGGTCTGCGGGTAGATTTTCATTGACGAAAAACTCACCGGGAATTCGTAGCTCGGTCCCGTACAGAAGCTGTGCTGGAGAGGCTTTCAGATCCTCTTTGAAGGCAGTCCGGAGTCCGAGCATGACTGATGGTAGAAGCTCTGGCCATGGTGTTGGGGCATTGCACATGAGTGCAGCTTTTACAGTGCGGTGCCAACGCTCAATCATCCCATTTGATTGAGGGTGGTATGGGGTGGTGTGTATTTTCTTGGCTCCAACCATCCTCGCGAGTGCTGAGAAGAGTCTGGACTCAAACTGTGAGCCTTGATCAGTTGTGATCTGGAGTGGAGTACCAAATTGCGAAATCCAGTGCGTGAAGAATGCAGTGGCAATGGTGTCGGCTTCAATGTTGGCTAGAGGAACTGCGACGGGCCATCGAGTGAATCTGTCAATCATGGTGAGACAGTAGCGTAGGCCTTTGACAGTGGGTAGCTCGATGATGTCCAGGTGGACGTGGTCAAATCGATTGTCAGGAACGTCGATGTGAGCTGGCTCGATGCGGTTGTGTCGCTGAATCTTGCATTTCTGGCAGGAGATGCACTCTCGGCACCAGCGTGCTGCGTCACGCTTGATACCAGGCCAGATGAATCTCTCCTTCAGCTGACGTATTGTCACTCGGCTGCTGGGATGTGCGAGAGAGTGCACGACATCGAAAGCTTGTCTGCGAATGCTGGCAGGGATGTATGGACGAACTCGTCCGGTGGATGTGTCGCAGTAGATCGGATGGTTTTCGATGATTAATCGCTGGAGTTTGCAGGATGAGTTGTCCGAGTTGAGCAGGCTCTCAAGCTCCTCGTCAGCATCTTGGGCGAGCTGAATGGCTTCGGAACTCAAGACCTTGGGCATATCGATGGCGTTGATGCGTGATAGGGCATCAGCAACAACATTGTCTCCTCCTTTGACGTAAACAATCTCCGTTGTGTACTGTGCTATGAAGTTCAGGTAGTTCAGCTGCCTTGGAGATGCTTTCTCAGGGCGTTGCGAGAAGGCGTAGACGAGGGGACGATGATCTGTTTTGATGACAAACGGTCGACCCTCGAGAATGTGTCTGAAGGCTTTGATACCTGCGAAGATTGCTAGGAGTTCTCGATCGTATGTACTCCATCCTGTCTCCTGGGGACTCAGTTTGCGAGAGAAAAAACCGAGGGGCTTCCAGGTGTTGTCCTCAAACTGCTCCAAAACTGCTCCGATGGCAGTACTTGATGCGTCAGTTGAGAGTGCAATTGGTGCTGTTGATGAGAGGAAACTGAGTCGAGTTGCTGAAGCGATGCTGGCTTTGCACTGGTCGAACGCATCCTCTGATTCTGTGGTCCAGGGGATTTTTCGTTTGTCATTTTTCTTGGACTCCTTGGTGAAGTCGTTGAGAAGAGCTTGATGTTGTGCTGCGTGTGGGATGCATCGTCGATAATAGTTGAGCATACCGAGAAATCTGCGAAGCTCGGTGACGGTTTCGGGTTTTGGAAACTCAACTATGGCTTCAACCTTGCTCTCCGGTGGACAGAATCCATGACGATTGAGCTTATATCCCAAGTAGACTACTTCTTCTTTGCCAAATTGGCACTTACTGGAGTTGATGCTGAGGTGATTGTCTTGGAGGATTTTGAAGATGGTCTCGAGGTGCTGCTGGTGCTCTTCAGGGGTTCTGGAGAATACGATGAGGTCATCAATGTAGCAAGCTGCGAAGTCAATGTCTCTCAGGAGATTGTCCATGTGACGCTGGAACGTTTGCGCGGCATTTCGCAATCCTGGAGGCATGCCGAGGAACTCGAAGAGGCCAAATGGTGTTGTGATGGCCGTCTTGGCGATGTCTTCCTGTGCCATTGGAATCTGGTGGTATGCGCGTACGAGGTCGAGTGTTGTAAATACCTCGCAGCCATGGCAGCGTTGCAGGACGTCCTCGATGATGGGTAGAGGGTAGCGGTCGGGTACTGTGCGATGGTTGAGACCACGATAGTCTCCTGTCGTTCGCCAGCCGCCAGTTTTCTTTGTCACCATGTGGATAGGGCTTGCCCATTGACTGCTGGAGGGTCTAATAACCCCACAATCCAACAGAGACTGGATGTCGTTACGTGCTGCTTGTAATTTCTCACCAGCAAGTCGTCGAAACCGTTCAGCAACTGGAGGTCCACTGGTGACGATGTGGTGAGCTACTGGACTGTCCAGCTGAGTTCTTGGAGCTGCTGGAGGCTTTGTGATGTCGACGAACTTGACAAGTAGTTGGTGGATTGCTGGGGAGAGAGCTGAGAGGTCATTGGTGACAGTCGAGACACTGAAGATGCTGGTCTCGTGGATCTCTCCAGGTGCTGTGAGATTGGTTGTTGGATCGATCAATCGTTTGCCACGAAGATCGATGAGCAGACCGTAGTGAGCAAGTAAATCTGCACCGATGATTGGTGTCTTGACGTTGGCGACAGTGAAATTCCACTTGAAGTCGCGTCGAAGTCCAATGTGAAGTGTGAGCAGCTGTTGGCCATAAGTGTCGATAACTGTGTTGTTGGCAGCAAACAGCTTGAGATCTGCAGGTTGAGAGGTGTGACGACTCCAGGATCGAGGAACTATTGATATCACAGATCCAGAGTCGACTAGAAATCTTTGGCCTTTTGATTTATCACAGACGAACAAGCGAAATTCTTTGATGGCGGCATTGTTGTTTGGGTCTGAGCTGCCGCAGGCCGCCTGAACAGACGGCAGCGTCTCTAGTTTAACTGTTGCTGAAGGTTTGAGTTGAAGCGTGTGCATGGGGGGTGGCACTGACGAGCCCTGTCCCCAAAACGCTCATGGTAGAAACAGAGACCGCTCTGACCCGTGGGTCCAGGTGTTTGAGAGCGTGAGCGAGACTGCGACCGTGATCTCCTCGCGTTAATCTGTCCTACCTTGGATGACAGTTGTTGAAGGGTATGGCACAGGGTCTCAATGGCTTTCTCGACAGCTCCAAGCCTCTGCTCGAGATGATCGTTAGGCCTGTTGTGATTGTAGGCGTCTGCGAGTGCTGCTGGACCCTGGGTGTTGAATGTGGACTGCCGAGAGTACGTCGCCATGACGTGAGAACCATTGCTGGTCTCCATTACTGCATCAGCAGACTCGGCCAGTTGATCGAGTGTGGCATTTGTTTGAACAGCTCTGAGGATCTTGCTGACAACGTCTGGCAGTAGAGCTAGCCATTTGCTGCGGAGGAGTTCATCTCCAGCCTTCCCATCAGCTAGAATTCTCATGTGCCTCAGAAGCTGACTGGGTTTCTTGTCGCCAAGCTCAACTTCTGTCAAAAGTTTGTGCAAGCGGCGATCACTCGATTCAGAAAAACGTTTTATGATTTCATTTTTGAGAAAAGGGTACTTATCTCTGATTGGAGGGGCTCTGAGGATGTCAGAGATCTCTCGAAGATACTGCTTGTCCAGGGCTTCGAGGACAGCATCATACATTCTGGTGTCACTGGTGATTTTTCGGTTTCTGAATTGGGCCTCGATTTGTGTAAACCAGGCGACGGGGTCCTCACTGATGAACGGTGTGAGCTTAAATTGTGATAGGGCCATACTCTGGAGCTCGGTCAGGGCCTCCGGGTTGACGAGGTTAACCCCAAACGGAAGATTGATGTTGGGATTGGCTGCACTTCCAGGTGGTGCAAAATCTCCGAGGAGATTGCTGATTTCAGGAATTTGATAATTTGGTGCTTGTTGTCCCGTCATTTTGCGTGATGCCAGTGGTATTGGTGTAACTGGGTGTGACTGACCTGATGAAGATTGGGTTTGTTGTTTTTGATTTTGCTGGTTCTGTTCGTTTTGAACCGGATTCTGCTGGATCGGGTCTCCGTGCACCTGAGGTTGATTATTCTGTGCAGTGCCGGGTGGAGGTGTGCGAGGAAGCGTCATCAAGGTGATTAATGTCCGTGTAGAGGCATGTGGTTGTTGCGAGGTTATTGCTTGCGTGAACGTAATCCCTTCGGATCACGTCGGGGTCACCAATTATGGAGATAATGAGGTCTCACATAAATGAAGTAAAGATGTGTTTATCACAAACGACTTATATTTATTCAGTTCAAACACTTAGTAATTAGTAATTAATATAAAAGCGGAAACGCCACAGCTGTGGTGGGTTAGATGATGAAATGAGAATGATAATAATAATAATTCGGATGACTTCGTGAAGCTCCGCTAGCCCGATCGCGGGACTAGTGTCTGTTTGCGTCGTTGGCGCTGAGGACGAGCTCCGTCGGTAACGCTGAGTTCTGGTTGAGCCTCAGCCGCCACAGCAGTTCGAATTTGCCTTCCAAATGATGAACGTTGTGATTTACTGTCGCCATGCTTTGTTATAGTATTTAATATCGCTCTTCATGATGATGAAATTATTGGGAGAAACTAACGGACATAATGATGCTGGAATTATTGCAGCAAATATCGTCATAATTATTAAAACATTTGCATTTTCATGGTGGCATGGCCTAACATAGCAGAGGCCTAGCATGATGCTATTGTTTAAATTTTTAAAAATCCTAACGCTTACTATACAAAAGCCGATCATCATAATTTTTTAATTCTTGTGCCATTAAATTTTTGATTTTCCATTCTACATCTCCTGACAATTTGTAAGCAAGTTACTGATGTCTACAACATAAGTTGAATAAAATAATGAAATTCTATTGATTTTTTCTGCAACATACTTTTTAATGTACATTGTTAATGCAAAAAATTCAGAGAAAAGCTGCAGTTTTTTTTCAAGCGAATCATCGTTAAACAAGTAGTTTTCAGTAGAAGTCCTATAGACATCCAATTGAATTTTTTACTGCATACGCAAAGTTTTGTACGAAGTATTTTCGTACCTATTGTCAAGACATTTATGGATTGAATAAATTTATAATCTCAGTTTATTCTCTAATCCGAATGTGAATAACGGCAGAATTTAATATTAGAGGTAAAATGTCCTCCATAAAAAACTCACATATTCATTCGAAAGTTTTCCTGTCTTTCTTAGAACTTGACTGGCGGAAAAGATAATGGCCTTTACATAACAGACGTGACAAACGCTTCACGAACAATGCTGATGAACATCGAAACACTTGCATGGGATCCAACATTATGTAGATACTTCGATATTCCCATGAAACTCTTACCAGAAATTCGAAGTAGTTCCGAAGTATATGGGAGAATAACAGTGGGCCCCCTGGAAGGTATTCCGATAGCCGGGGTAAGAGATGTTTAATAAAGAAAGAACTCTTTGATCACAAAGGAAGAGTTACCTTACTAAAAAATCTCTCCCTAATTTGTAGATTCTAGGGAATCAACAAGCCGCTCTAGTCGGTCAGAACTGTCTGAAGAAAGGTCAAGCGAAGAACACTTACAGAAGTGGATGTTTCCTATTATTGAACACTGGAACAACAGTAAATATCTTAGACTTTCTACTTGAAAATTCCATTTTTCAATCTTGAAAAATGATCAATTTCGAATATTCAAGGTATTATGGTGGGAAGGGGTTTTAAAAAATTGCATTTTAATGATAGAAATTATTTTGAACGCTCTCAAGGGCATCACAATTCGTTCTATCCTAACAGAAAATCACAAGTTATCAACAATATTCAATAAATTATTTAAAAAAAATCGAAACATTCATGTACCATTTGAAAATAATCATTTACAAATGTTCACACTCTTCTCTGCTTTTTTTTTTAAAAACACATTTTTTCCATAAGAGCTCATGTCTTTTGACACTCGCCGATAATTTCTTTAATGGCTGATTGACCAAAATGTCATCTATGATTGGACATTTTTCACAATTTTGGTGCTGGAATGAGAATTCAATGACCTTTGACTTGAGAATTTGAGAATCTTTAAATTAAATTTTCGGGCATTTCATTCCAAAATTCATTGCATTTCTTTTTCATTGATTTTTTTTTTGCAGCGTGTATATTCTTCTCACGGTTTGGTAACAACAGTGGCATACAAAATGGGCCCGAACAGTCCAGCAGTATACGCCCTGGAAGGCTCGGTGGCTGTTGCTGGAGCAGCCATAAAATGGTTACGTGATAATCTAAAACTCATCAAAGACGTCAACGAGAGTGAGGACTTGGCACAGAGTGTTTTCAGTACTGGCGATGTTTACTTTGTCCCAGCATTCAATGGTTTATATGCTCCATATTGGAGGAAAGATGCCAGAGGGTATGGTTATTCAAATTCACATTTTTCTTTGGGAAAATGGAGTGTTCAACTCGTTGAGCTTGGGTTCAGTAATATGTATGGAGATGATTTCAAATATATATATAGAAAATGTGATATTGAAGAATAATACATGGACAGAATAATTCGACGACCCCTAGCTTATGTTGTTTGCGTTAGCATTTCAACAACAAATGCTGTCGATATCCATTGGCTCAATGAATCAATTTTCCTTATCATGATTAAGATACTATTTATACTGCTTTCAAACAATCATACGTTATATATTTTGAGATACCGAGTGGCGTCTAGAAAGCTCTCTAATTTTTTCAACTTTGATCATTCTTTTTAGCGTATCTCCAAAGATTCTAAAACTTTTCAATTGAATCCGGAGCTCACGAGACCCTTCTATGATTGATGTATCTCAGGTGCTTTGACAATATTAAGTGTAGTAAGTCGATTCCTCTTATAGTACCTATCAAAGTATTATCTCAAAAATGAGTGATTTTTACAGATAGATCACGATAAAGTTTCTATACAAAAATTTCTAACCTAGTCGAATTTTTTAGACGATATCTCTTGACAATTGTCCTGACACCATCGTCAATAACCCGTCAGCACTCGCGCCAGTTCACCGAAAACCTTTACTCGCGCCGTGAGAGAATCTCACACGGCCCCTCGTCCGAGCTCGATAAAATTTTTTAAAATAATTTAGTGAAATACTAGATTATTTTATACTATTTTATTTCATTTTCTTTCCATTTCCGTCTTCACAATTAGATTAATTTAATTGTATTCATTCTTATTCTTATTATATATTTTTTTCCTTAATTCACAAATTGCAACCTTGAATGAAAAGGAATCATGTTAACGATTAATAAAAAATGTTTTTTTGTCATCCAAACAAACGCACAAAACACAAGTCATTCAAAATCTCATTCGGGTAATAAAAAAATCTCCCCATGTATTCCTGAAAATTTTGAAAATCTATTATTCTCTTCATATGGTAAAATGATATCGGTACTCTTCATTCCTATTATTGTCATGAAAAGGAAATAAAAAAAGAATCAGAAACAGACAATCAGCTAGAAAATGGATTTAATTTTCGTTTTATGTTGGCGAAAACTTGAATCACTTTTTCTCTTCAAGTATCAGAGCGATATCAATACTTCATCGAAAAGCAATTTAAAAAAGTAAAAAAAGTGGGGGGAAAGAATTTAAAAAAATAATTTTTCAATATCTGGGAAGTTTCAAAATCGATTTTCCTTCGTATAATAGAAGAATTATTACATAATAATAATCGCATAAAATTTTTAGTCTCCACTTCTTGATTTTTGTCATTTTTTATATTCATTCTATCGAATTTATGGGTATTCTTTCATTATTGGAAAAAATATATCGATTTTAAAACTTTCCATCCACTTTTTTTTGCGTGATTTCAATTCCCTTTCGTTGATATCCTTGGAAATAGATTATAATATTGATATTCCTCCTATTTTTGAAGAAAAAATATAATAATTCCAAGTTTTGATCGACACAAATGAAGAAACGCACATAATCGCATATAATTTTTTGTCTCCAATTCTTGATTTTTGTCATTTTTCATATCTATTCTATCAAAAGACATGGAAAAAAATTCAATTTATGGGTATTCTTTCATTGCTCGAAAAAATATATCGATTTTAAAACTTTCCGGAGACATCGAAAAATTAATTTTTTTATTTCTTCCCATCCACTTTTTTTTGCGTGATTCCAATTCCTTTTCGTTGATATTCTTGGAAATAGCTCATAATATTGATATTCCTCCTATTTTTGAAGAAAAAATATAATAATTGCAAGTTTTGATCGACACAAATGAAGAAAAACAAATTTTCACACATAATAATAATCGCATATTTTCGTCTTCGATTCTTCATTCTTATCGTTTATTCTGTTCACTCTATCGAAAGACATGAATAAAAGTAGATATGGGTATTCTTCCATAATCGAAAAACTATTGATGATTTGAAACTTCCGCAATCACTGAAAAATAATTTTTTTAATTTCTTCCCGCCCTTTTTTTTGACGTCATTTCTATTTTTCTAGTTGTAAATATTGAAATTAGCAATGAGGAATATGGGTATCCTCCTTTCATAATATGACGGCAAGATGGATTCAGAATTTTTTTTAGAAAATGTACAGTGTGGCGTTATGAGTTTTACCCGGAGGTAAAACTCAGTGGATGATAGTCCTTTTCCGTCCAGCTATTACTGTCAGTGAGAGGAATCTCCTTTTCACTACACCTTTTCACGTATTCCTGCACTGTAATCCTTCTGTATGGCCACTTAATCCTCAGCTAACTTCGGCGGTGAGCTTATGGGGGATTCGCTCACTCGTAGGGATGTTAGGAAAGGTATGAAGGGATATTACTTGGTGATATTCTAAATAAACACTCGCGTATTTATCGGTAAAAGTATGGTATATTAATCGATGGTTTAAAATACACGACTGTTTTACTTATGGGTTGGTATACGCGTTATTAAGAGAGTCGACTAGGGACTTCGACTCGATTTTGGCTGAAGGCCTGAGCTAGAGGTCCGCTCGACTCTTCTCCTGATCGTACTCTGGTGCTTCCAGAGTCCTCAAAACTTGGCAACGTCCCAGGTTGCTGAGCTAAGCATTCTCGCGATTTTCTTCACTAACACTGCCTCGTGTCATCGCTGACAGAGACTCAAACAGTCAAACACTTCATTCTGAACTGGACTCCTAAAAAACCGTGGGACTGCTTACCACGGTGTCCAAATGACACCGTGGGATTGCTGAGCAGTGTCTGGATGACAGGAAAGAGAAATCATATTTCTCGTTCCCACCATCCAGCATTATAATATTATATTATATAATTACTAACTAAATCGACGTATTGATCGATCTCAATACGTCACAACGGAATGTTTTTTTCATAACGTGAATGACATTCCGAATGATTTTTGTTTCGTAATAAAACAAAAAAAGAAGAATAAATGACAAGTATAGAGAAAGTTGAGATAACCGTATTTTTTCAATTATAATAATTCAAATAGTCAGAGAGGAAAGAAGTAGGAGGAAGAAGGAGGAGGACCATGGATAACGATAAATGTCGTAAGTTCATTCAAATAATGATATCAGTAAATAATAAAAATGAATTTTCTCATAGGACACGATGATATAAGATTCCTTGACAAAAAATGAAGAAAAGGAGGGATTTCTGGAACAGATTTTTGTTCTGCCTCGTTTGGTTATATACTTTATATACTTTATACTTTATGTATTCAATCACCACAACATAATATTAACTTATCGAATTTTCAACAAACTAATCCCAATTTCTTGTTCTTATTGATTCAAATTTAACTTTAACTCATGTTGAATAGTTCTGGAGGATGAATGGGATAATGCGCTAATTGAAGCTATGAGGATTTGGGAAACTAATGAGAAAAAAGGAGATTTTCAGAAGTATGAACAATTGTATGATAATAAATAATGATCGAATAATGAAGAAGTACACTTAAATGTAGGACACAAGAGACAACAAGATTGGTGAATCAAAAAAACACCCACTCAAATACCGGGAGGATTCAGACTGATAGGAAAATTAAACAGGAAAAGGAATTCAAGAGAGGAAGGAAGAATGAAGGAGATTAATAGACATTGAATGAAGTAGCTGATTGTGATTATACACACAGGAATGGATTTTTTTGAAATTATTGGAGGAAAATTATTGAAGAAAAATTGCAATGTCAATAAATTGTCGATTTCATAAGAGAAATTGTAAAAAAGGGTGAAATTTCGTTTGATTTGTGGAAGAAGTAATTTGATTTATCTGAAGCATTGCGAGAATATTGGGAAAAAAAGCGAAGAAGATAAAATTTCCATTTTAAGCTACATTTAGCACGTTAGGAGAAGAGGAAAAGAATTGCACAATTGACACACAATTTCGAAAATTTGACAATTTTAAAAAATTTGAAAACGTGATGAAAAAATATAAAATTTTATTGAAGATTTACAAAATTATACGAAGATCCCCGAATCCCTCTGGATGCTGTTTAAAACCATAGATTTTCGTTTTTCTTTGTTTCTTCGAAAAAGTGAAAAATTTTCTCGGAATCATCAGATCTCTTGAGAATTATCTTGAATTTTGGTGAAAAAAAAGCAGGACTTCCTCAGTTTTTTTCGGCAAGAGTGCAGTTTTCATTACGAAGTAAAATCATTTATAACGTCAAAAACTAATCATGAAATTTAAAAAATTAAATTTTAAAGATTTAAAGTTGATAGGGAAAAACAAAGGAGAATTAAAAAACGACCAAATTCATTCACATATTTCAAAAATTATTGAGAAAACGAGGGGTTTACGAGGCAGAAAAAAAGAGGAGTTTCTCGAATTAATTCATAAAAAATAAAAGAAATTTCTGGACAATTTTATATAATTTTTCATAAAAATGAAGAATGGTTTTGAATTTTCTTGAATTCTCGATAAGATGGGAGAAATTTTTGTATATTTTTAGAGCTTCGGTAGACTCTAATCGATGATACTGGCTGTCAGGAGTAACTTCTGAGAATAACGCTCAATATGAAATTGGCAACGTATCCAGGTCGAAAAAACAAACGAAAATACACTGTCGATTGACTTCAAGCAGAGAAAAAGTCAAGAGTACACCGTTATTCATGAAATTTTATGTTGTCATCTAAGGAAAATGGCCTGAATGTTTCCCCTCACGCCACATGGAAACTCTTTTCTTCCTTAATGGCATTGATAAACTCTCCTTCTATCATATTACGAAAAATTGTTATTGATAAATGACAAACAAATGAGATTGAAAAAAAATTGTTAGAAAAAAATTGATACAAAATAATTTCAAAATCAGCCAAAGAAATGTTGAAAATTTTATAAATTTTGGAATTCTGATTACACTTCGGGAATGCAGTTGTCGGGAGAACTAGCTGGAGTACTTGTCGAATGAAAGAGAAGTAAAAATAGCGTCAGGTGGATATAGAACAAAAATAATTCAGTTCATATTTGCACCAATACATAAGAGTGTACACCAATTTTTGAATCATCTCATTGACAAGTGATTTAAAAGAAGAATGTGAAAGGTTATTCTGATTCATAAAAGACAAAAAATTCATTCGACATGATTCTATTGCAAAATCTCATCTTATCGTTGAGATGATTTGATGAAAAGCAGGAATGATTAGATTTATCTAACCTACGAAAATTTTTATAAAATTTCTGAAATTGATGGAATAACTGGAATTCATAATGCGATCAAATTAATCAGGAAGAGAAAAAAAATTGTTGAAAAATAGAGAGGAGATTGAATGATGATGTAGAGTAAAAGGAATTATCCTCACTGGAAACATACTCCGGATGACGAGATTGCTATTCATGTTGGCAGTGTCTATTCAAACGGTCCACGGTAAATTTTACCGTGGATATACGGTAATTTCTACCGTTGATATAAGGTAAGCAGTGGGGTACGTTAGGCCCATTTTTTTTCCGTGGATATAAGGTAAATGAATGGTGTGCATCGGGCCCATTTTTACCGTGGATATAAAGTAATTTCTTTTTACCGTGCATATAAGGTGAGCGAATGGCGTGCAGTGTTTCCACTTTTTACCGTGGATGCAAGGGAGATTTTACCGTGGATCTATGGTGATGTCTACCGTGTATATAAGGGAGATCAGTGGTAAGCATCGCGTAGGGAAATTATCTCGCGGATCTAGTTGTATTATGGGTTTAAGCCTTTAGAGGGACAAATAAAGTTAGTAGGCCAATCAAATAAGGACTTTTTTTTGGCCGAAATAGAGGATGATAGAAGAAGGATAAAAACCATGAGATATCATGCGGAAGAATGATATGAAACACATACTACGTTTTTGGGATTGTAGCAAACCGGGAAATTGTTTAAAAAAATTCAAAACTGCAAAATTAAGCGTCCACGCGACCTTTTTTGCTTTACGCCGACGAAACCGTCATAGATAAGGTAAAAATGCATAAGGCTTAATTTGTAAAGCATAAAATTTCCTACAAAAAAGTGAACAGCAGCATTTTCGCAATTTAAACCGTCAAGTCGCCAAGCGCGCTTAAAGTTGAACTACGAAAAAGCTGATTCTCCGCCAACGCCGAAAAGTCCATTTAGTTGCAAAATGCAAATAATTCTTTACAGAATGTCTTCAGAAGAGGACATTTTTTTAAAAACATTTTTCAATTTTTCAGGAGTCCCCATTTTTCTCTTTTTTTTCATTTTTCAACCAAAATTTGCCATAACATAACTTTTCGTGAGAAGACCCGGTAAACCGCGATTCTAACCTCGCTTCGCTCGGTTTGATCGCGGTTTACGGGCCTTCTGACGAAAAATTGCATTCATCACACGGTCCAAAAGTATTTTCTGACGAATGTGATTATAGGCCTCGTCTTCAGCTCGGCCTACAAAGCCACATTCGTCAGAAAATACTTTGTGGACCTTGTGATGAAAATAACTATTTGATCCAGTTATCTTATTGGAATAAGAATAAAAGATGATTTTTTCTCGTTCTCTCCTCTCCCTTTTCACTCTTTTGACCTTTTCACTCAACTTTCATATTTAACTTATTATTTGTTGATAAACTAAAAAAATTGATGCTTTTTCAATATATAATCTGACTGGAAAAATTTTTGATCAAGCTCGCTAGCTTTATCCCAAACTTGAGTCATTGGGATCAATCTTGAATTTTTTCATATTTTTCTGGGCATTTGTTAACGTAGATTTTTAATAATAAAAGGAAAAATGTTCGATTTTTGTCATTTTTTCAATGTCTAAAAATTCTTTGATTTTTAAAATTTTTTTTTGATATATTGGGATTTTTTCATATTTTCAATACTATGTGAGCTATGAATTATTTTAGATTTAGGGAAATGTTGTCGAGGGGCGCGCCCCACTTCACGCGCTTGATCTTCCCACTCTCCACATTCTCCGCGTAATCCCAAGTGGGTTCAAATAATTTCTGATGATGCATACGTAGAGAGTTTTTTCTCATATAATAATTCCAAGGAAACTTAATTTAGACCGGGCGTCTACAACTTTTAACTCTTATTTAAATTCAAATTGGAAAATAACAATTTTCATCAATATAATTTCTCATCAAATTAGCACTATAAGTACAGAGGTGCAAAATAGAAGCTCCCATTAAGTTTGTGCACTATTGATTGTTAACAATTTTTTTTTTTGTAATTTTTTCATATGTTTCGAGGAAATTAGCAAAGGAAACGCTTGCAGAAGTTCCGCTACGCGGAGAATGTGGCGAGTGGGGAGATCAAGCGCGTGGAGTGGGGCGCGCTNAATATAATTTCTCATCAAATTAGCACTATAAGTACAGAGGTGCAAAATAGAAGCTCCCATTAAGTTTGTGCACTATTGATTGTTAACAATTTTTTTTTTTGTAATTTTTTCATATGTTTCGAGGAAATTAGCAAAGGAAACGCTTGCAGATGTTCCGCTACGCGGAGAATGTGGCGAGTGGGGAGATCAAGCGCGTGGAGTGGGGCGCGCTCGACGACAACATTTCCCTAAATCTAAAATAATTCATAGCTCACTAAGTATTGAAAATATGAAAAAATACCAAAATATCAATATTTTTTTTTAAATCAAAGAATTTTTAGACATTGAAAAAAATCGAAATTTTTCCTTTTATTATTAAGAATCTACGTTAACAAATGCCAAGAAAAATATGAAAAAATTCAAGATTCATCCCAATGACTCAAGTTTGGGATAAAGCTACCGAGCTTGATCAAAAATTTTTCCAGTCAGATTATATATTGAAAAAAAAGCAATTTTTTTTAGTTTATCAACAAATAATAAGTTAAATATGAAAGTTGAGTGAAAAGGTCAAAAGAGTGAAAATGGAGAGGAGAGGACGAAAGAAAATCATTTTTTATTCTTATTCCAATAAGATAACTGGATCAAAAGTTATATTATGGCAAATTTTGCTTGAAAAATGAAAAAAAAGAAAAATGGCGACTCCTGAAAAATCTAAAAATATTTTTTAAAAAATTTCTTCTCCTGGAGACATTCTGTGAAGGGTCAAGATGCATCCTAATTTTTTTCCCATTTTTCAATCAACTTTTTCATAAATTATTTGCATTTTGCAACTAAAATGGACTTTTCGGCGTTGGCGGCGAATCAGCTTTTTCGTAGTTCAACTTTGAGCGCGCTCGGCGACTTGACGGTTGAAATTACGAAAATGCCGCCATTAACTTTTTTATAGAAAATTTTATGCTCTACAAATTAAGTCTTATGCATTTTTATCCTATCTATCACGGTTTCGTCGGCGCAAAGCAAAAAAGGTCGCGTGGACGCTTAATTTTGCAGTTTTGAATTTTTTTAAACAATTTCCCGGTTTGCTACAATCCCAAAAACTTAGTATGTGTTTCACATGATTCTTCCGCATGATATCCCATGGTTTTTATCCTTCTTCTATCATCCTTGATTTCCAAACCGTAATTTGACTGGCCTATAGTTTTATCATCACAAACTGAATGTAAATGAAGAGTGAAAATTATAACAAGAATGAACTTCGAATGAGTGAAGATAAACATTCAATGTGATAGATGGGCGATGGAGAAGCTAGAAAAAATTGACAAAAATGGATAAAATCAAAGACAAAGAAGTAAACCGCCTGACGAGTCGATTCCCCAGGTCGTGTTAAATGTGAAATCGCTGCGATAATAAGTAACTATTGGAAACAAATTTCAAGAGTCCTTTCTCGATGAGAAATTATTAATAGTCCAGTCAAACTAGCTCTGAAAATGTCGTTTATATCGAAATTAAACAAAGGGCACCAAATTACACCAATCGATAGCTAAAAGTGTAATTATTAATGTTTTAAAAAGTATATGCTCAAATTTGCCGGGGTGATTTATAATTTGTTATAAACGTCTTCAATCCTAGATATCTTTAGTTAACCTCACCAGATGGGGAAAAAAAAATATTTCTTTGTAGCTGAGAAAATTTCCTATCGGGGGGAGTTAGGAACTTATAGCTCAAAATGTACCGTTAATTTATTATGCATTATAATAGCAATCTCGGAGCAGTCGGCGCAATGCGTCAGCTGTTACCCTCCCTGCGCCAGTGCCATGAGTCACGTGATTGGCGCCATGCGCAACTTATTCAAACCTCCTGCTGCGCTCAACGCAATAGCCCTCAGCTGGGTTTTTGATGAATATCTCCGAATCTGTGGGTGGTAGCCAAATTTTCATTATAAACTTGTTCGAAATACAGCCTAAATCTCCAAAATGGTTACGGTCGACTAACTCGGCCATCTCCGAAAATCTCCGTGAACTTTCGGGTCAACGGACACAGGTCAGCGCGGCACCCGGAAGAGTCAGTCAGTAGTAGTATA
>NW_021680858.1:38178-52232 GCF_001412515.2 Diachasma alloeum | reverse complement strand
GCATCAACAGTGGAGCTAGTGGGAATTGGTGGAATTAATTCAGGATACACCAGAGGAATAGTTTCAGTCACTCTACAATCGAACAGTGGGACTCATCAACTGCAACTCAACGCCCACATTCTAAAGAAGCTCACCACAATAATTCCGTCATTTTCATGCTCATCAGCGAGGATCGGCTCACTTCAGAATCTTCAGCTAGCCGATCCCCATTATCTCAGGCCTGGACCAATCGACGTCATACTAGGGACTGACAACTATGGGCGGATCATCATGGATGACGTTGTCAAGTCAGAGCAATCGAGAGTAGTTGGCCAACGTACAGTATTCGGTTGGATATTATCCGGACCAATCGAATGCACAAATTGTTCAATAAAGGTATCTCTATCAGCTGTACGAGAATCTTCGAATGAACAACTTCTAGAGCTTCTCCAGAAATTTTGGGTCCAGGAAGAACTGCCAAACGAGAGATCATCAACATCAGAGCTTTCACCAGATGAGTACGAGTGCGAGATGCACTTTAGAGCAAGTCATAGCAGAGACAACACCGGGCGATACATCGTGAGACTACCCCTCAAAACTTCAGCAGCAGCGCTCGGAGAATCGAAATTTTAAGCAGCACGTCAACTCAAATCGATCGTGAGTCGACTCAACACAGATCAAGCATACTCCCAGTTGTACAGAGAGTTCATCAACGAGTACGCAGCACTGGGACACATGAGAATAGCACCAGAGACTCCAGAACCCGTGCCAGCTTACTATCTACCACATCACGGGGTACTGAGAGAGGAGGCCATCACAACGAAGCTGAGTCGTATTCAATGGCTCCAGCCCCAGTTCAGNAGCTTACTATCTACCACATCACGGGGTACTGAGAGAGGAGGCCATCACAACGAAGCTGAGAGTCGTATTCAATGGCTCCAGCCCCAGTTCATCAGGTATGTCAATTAACGATATACTGTATTCTGGTGAAAAATTACAGAACGATGCAATGGTTATCCTGACTTGGATGAGAAGGCACAGGCTCGTGTTTGGCACGGATATTGTAAAGATGTTCCGCCAAATACGAGTTCACCAAGATGACTGGGATCTTCAGAGAATACTGCGGATCGAAGAGAATCATCAACCAGTCACCTACCAGTTAACGACTGTCACCTATGGACTAAATTGCTCTCCATGGTTGTCGTTACGTGTTCTTCAACAACTAGCAGAAGATGAAGGGCACCGCTTCCCAGCAGCAGTAGAGACACTCACCAGAGGTCGTTACGTTGACGACATTTACGGCGGTGCAGAAACAGAAGACGGTCTCAAGGAGATCGCAACGCAACTACAAGGGCTTTGCCATGCAGGAGGCTTCTCTCTACAGAAGTGGAGCAGCAATTGTCCAGAAGCTCTGCATGAGTTGGGCCTATCAACTGACGAAGAAATTATCCAGTTCGAGGAGTCAGTCACCAAGGTACTTGGATTGTGTTGGCATCAATCAACCGACACATTCCGGTACAAATCAAAGGATTTCAATACGGCGACAATCACCAAGAGAGTAGTCTCTTCAGAAATAGCCTAGATTTTTGATCCACTGGGATTTATCACACGAGTTGTCCAGGGAAAGATTCTCCTACAAGATCTTTGGAGATTGAAACTAAAATGGGATGATCCTCTTCCAGATGAGTACGTTCAACGCTGGAAGACATTCCGAGAGAATCTCAACGACCTAGACCGAGTAACTGTACCCAGATGGCTGAGAATTTCAACAGAGACACTCAACATCCAAATACATGGATTTGCAGACGCTTCAACGGTAGCCATGAGTGCAGTGGTGTATATTCGCACCAAAACCATCAACGACTCGACATCAACAGTACTGGTATGCGCGAAGACTAAGGTAGCACCACTCAAGCGCATGACCATCCCTCGACTAGAGCTCACAGCAGCTCTTCTACTGACTCAGCTAGTGGCATCAACGAAGAAAATGCTCCGACTCAACCAGGTAGACACCTATCTCTGGTCTGATTCTTCAGTAGCACTAGCTTGGATCAGGAGCCACGCATCAAGATGGAAGGACTTCGTCCACAACAGGGTCGTCAAGATCCAGGAAACTCTCCCGAATGCTACCTGGAGACATGTCAGTGGAAAGGAGAATCCAGCTGATTGTGCCTCCAGAGGCATATCACCGAGCCAGCTAGAAGATCATCAACTGTGGTGGTCAGGACCTGAGTGGATCAATCAGGATCCTGAAGAATGGCCACAATCATCAATCGACGCTCCAGCAATGGACATCCCAGAAGTGGCCAGAGAAGCAAAACCAGCACCAGCACATCCAGTTGCAATTAAAATCAACGAAATTGCAGAGTTACTCAACAGATATCAGACGATGGCTAAATTGCTGGCCGTAACAGCTACGATCAACAGAGCTATCGACAGATTCAGGAGGCAGCCAACGCCCCCGAGACCTGTCTTGACAACAAGAGAACTCAACGACGCGAGGTTATTTTGGGTAAAAATAACACAACATCAATACTTTGGGCCAGCCATTCGAGTACTCCAGAGAAATCACCAACTACCGAGAAATCATCAACTAGCCAAGCTGACACCCACACTAGACAACGAAAGGATCATGAGACTTGGGGGACGCCTCAAGAACTCGCAGTTAAATCCAGACGAAATTCACCCAATAATCTTGCCTCGCCAATCACGCCTCACCACACTAGTCATCGAAGAAGCTCACCGGAAAACACTCCACGGAGGAACTCAACTCACCTTGGCCTATACCCGACAAAGGTACTGGATAATCGGCGGCAGAGGCACAGTTAGAGCATATATTCAACGCTGTGCCATCTGCACCAGACACCGAGGAAGACAGGCCCAGCAACAGATGGGTCAACTACCAGCAACGAGAATCTCACCAGCAAGAGCATTTCTCCACACAGGTGTGGACTATGCAGGACCATTCGCCATCCTCAAATGGAGACCAACGAATGCACAACCAGGGTCAGTGCACATTGCAGTTTTTGTGTGCTTCACCACATCAGCAGTTCACCTAGAGCTAGTCACCAGGCAGACAACGGACGCCTTCATCGGAGCCTACAAGAGATTCACCGGAAGGCGGGGTATTCCAGCTGTCATGTACAGTGACAATGCCACTACCTTCGTGGGCGCAACAGGAGTCCTAGAGAAAATCTACCACCGAACATCCAGAGAAAATCAGCAGGTTCAGGCTGCTCTCGCCACCAATGGGACTCAATGGAGCTTTTCACCACCACGAGCACCCCATTTTGGAGGCAAGTGGGAAGCAGCGGTGAAATCAACAAAATATCACCTTAGAAGAGTCTTGGGGACAACAACACTCACATTTGAGGAACTCAACAGTGTCGTGATCCAGATAGAGGCCTGCCTAAATTCCAGGCCAATCTGTCCCATGTCAGATGACCCAGACGATCTCCAAGTACTCACCCCAGGACACTTCCTGATAGGTGAGCCTCTTCAACTGATTCCAGAGCCATCAATCATCGACAAGAATCCCAGCAAACTGCAGAGATGGAACCTGGTAACGCAGCTAACTCAACAGNCTCACCATGCAACAGGAAGGTCAATTAAGACTATTAACGTTTAAGGTAGAAACTCTGATGGAGATCTATCATGACCTCCCGCAGGACGTTGAAACCGAAGAGGACCTCACCCTAGAAGAACTAGACGGGCACAAGGGGATAATTGAGGCAGAATGGAGCGAGTATTTTCAGATTTATGCCAATCTAGCCGAGTTTCTTCCCCCTGATCACGAGTATGTGAACGAAAGGATCCATGAATGAGCCACCAAAACAAGACGACAAGCCCTANAATCTACAAGTGGACGCATCGAGAAGAGAACATCAAGGTTGGCGACATGGTGCTGATGATCGACGAAAACTATCCACCAGCACAATGGCCAATCGGACGAGTCATTGCGACACGCCTAGGAGCAGATGGGCTAACTCNTGGCGACATGGTGCTGATGATCGACGAAAACTATCCACCAGCACAATGGCCAATCGGACGAGTCATTGCGACACGCCCAGGAGCAGATGGGCTAACGAGAGTCGCAACTATAAGAACCGCAAAGGCAGAGGTACCAAGGCAGGCAGATGGATCACCAATCATAGAAAACATCAGAACAATCTACACAGAGCTTGACAGACCAATCACCAAGCTTTGCCTACTGCCATCAGATCCACCACCTCCAGAGCAACCTCCAGACGATGATGCAGAAGATCAACAGGACTAAAATCACCATTAATTCATCATCCCTGATGATGAATTGCCCCCGGGGTGTTCAAAATACAGCCTAAATCTCCAAAATGGTTACGGTCGACTAACTTGGCCATCTCCGAAAATCTCCGTGAACTTTCGGGTCAACGGACACAGGTCAGCGCGGCACCCGGAAGAGTCAGTCAGTAGTAGTGTAGAAGTATTATTGGATTATGTGTAGGAATACTCAATAAAAACACATTAGTTTTATTCTTCAAAGTAAAACTCTTTAATGATCGCACGCAGAAGGTATATCTTTCTCCAACGAAGTCTCTAGGACGACTAACTAAAAGTCATGAGAGTTTTCACTCTCTGGACCCATTTGACAAAAGGCCCTTGTTTCAATTTTCTTCAGCCTCTCCTTTGTGACTCACCATGAGGACTGTTTTTCTTCACGTCTCTATTTTCTAAGAAAAGCCATAAATGTCACCCTGAGTGTTTGGGTGGAAAAGAGAAAATGTTTAACTAAACTAAGAAATTAATTTTTGTATTCAGGCATGAATTCCAACAAGTATCGTTACGATAATGAGCTAGCGTATTCAGTCAAACAGTATTTTTGTTCAGTACATCAACTTATTGATTCAGTTCAGAAATTACAGTGACTCAACGAGATAAGGTGCAAAAGGACAATATCAGTGAAAATTAGACATTCAACAATAATTGAAACCAAAGAGTGTACCGAATTGTGATAAGTGGTTCGATCCCACGCCAAATATAGTGATAATTTTCTAAAACGCCTAAAATAATTTTCCCAACATCTCCCTCCACATTTTCATCCCACATCCACCCTAAACTAGTTCCTCACCAAACAAAACTTTTTTGTGGATCTTTATTTGCTCTATAAAAATGGTTTTGACAAAAATTTTGCTATTCACCAAAGTTTCCAAGATATTCAATGAAAAATTAACAATATTCAAAATATTCATTAAAGTTGAATTTTGCCATCCTTGAATTTATTTAGACCTCTAAAATTCCGAGACCATATTGCAACCTTGGATTTTTTTCTGGTTTCATGAGCCCTTCAATTACAACAAAATATTTTTGTGAGTGAATAATTATTTTTTATCGGTGAGAATAATTTACTGGATAAATTAGAGACATTTCTAGTAAGTGCAAAATAATCGTTCAAATTTCTAGGAATTCCGACAGAATTGAAGAACACAATAGAAAAAAGTAATTCTCACAATTTCCAGAAATTTCTGAACAATGTGAAGATTTCTAAAAGTTGTGGAGAAATCGAAGAAACCTCGAAAAAATTCTCGAAGCTTCTCAAAATTTCCAAGAAATTGAAGAAATTTCTAATTTCAGAAGAAATCTTGCGAGTTTCTAGAAACTTTGAGAAGAGAAATTTTAGAAATAATTCTAGAAATATTGAAAAAATTCTTCAAGCATCTAAAACTCTAGAAGGAATTCGATAAACCTAGAATTTTTGAAAGAATTGCTTCCGTTTACGAAAATTCCCAAGAAATTTTGAAAATTTCCAGATTTCCATGAATTCCGAGGGAATTGAAGTAAACACTAAAAAATAGAGAATTCTCAAAACTTCCAAAAATTTCGAAACAATTCAAGGACTTCCATACGGAGAGAAATTTCCAAAAGAAATTCTAGTACTAGTACTGGAAAAGCGGGTGACGGCCAGGGAAAAATTCTAGTGCTGGCAATGGACATTTTATTGGTGTTCCTGTGAAAATTTTACCTAAGTACACGAAAAATTCACAGGAATACCAATAAAATTTCCAGTGCCAGCACTGGAATTTTTCCCTGGCTGCCACTTTGCTCCTCTTTTCCAGTGCTAGCACTAGAATTTTTCTTGAAAATTTTCTTAAAAATTTTTCTTGAAAGTTTCGGAGGAATCGAAGAGACTTCTGGAAAATTCCAAAGAATTATGCAGGTTTCTCGAATTTTTGAAGGAATTCAAGAAATTTCGAGAAAATTCTTCGAGCTTCTTGAAATTTTTAAGAAATTCAACTAAATTCAGGATTTCTGGCGGAATTTCTCAAGTTTCTAGAATTTTTGAGAGGTTGAAGCAGTTCTGTGAATTTGGAAAGAATTTATGCATTCGTGGAATTTGTGGGAGAATTCAAGAACTTTCTAGAACTTCTGGAAATTTCGAAAGAATTCAAGCGTTTCTGGAATTATTAAACAAATTCAAGACACCTCCAGAAGTTTCAAGATAATCCTTCAACTGTCTAGGAACTCCGAAAGAATTCCTAGAAATTCGGCTTTTCCTTATTCTCCCATGGCTTAAGGAGTTCAAAATACAATGAAAGCGGACATGCATAGAACATTCAATGAATATATTTTTGAGAAGAACTATTTAGTTTCACAGAATATAAGAAATTCAAAATATATGAAAAGAGAAAATCAAAATGTGATTAAATAATAATATTTAAAGTTCTCAACATTTCTTCAACAACAATGCCACGCTTTGATCTATCAAACAATTATTATAATTTGAATATTCATAAATTTCGCAAATTTATGGCAAATTTCGCGCGCATTCGGATTTTTAATTATGAGAAAACAATATGAAAACTCATCAAAATTAAAATTTTGAAGGTACAAAACAAAAAATAGGAAAGTGTTCCCCTGGACTTGTCAATTTGCATCAGAGGAATTATAAAATTAGTAAAATTTCAGATATAAAAAAAGGGATCTTCCATAATAATTGCCGACATTGTCCGCCGACAATTCAGTAGCACATTTTTCAATTTTACTTTGACTATTTTTTATTTTTCATTGAATATCTCGAAAACGTTGAATAGCAAAATTTTTGTTAAGACCATGTTTGAAACGTAACTCAACCTCTCCAAGACCAAGGTCGATCAGCTCGGCCAATTACGAAAATCATCGGCCTTTTCCGGGTCAACGCTCAGGTCTAGTAGAGTCACCGTAAATCAACGCGAGTCAGTACATCACGGTCTGTCGTATAGCACGTTTTGAATGGAATTCAACTCTGTTTAGACCACAGTACATTAGCGTCTATTAACTTGGCGATAGAAATTCAGTAAAAGAAAATCACGTTATTTATTGACCATTCAACCAGTGACTCCCAGTGCTAAAACTATAGACAATTAATTTAATTCAGTACGATCAACAAGTGACAAGGTGTTTTTGTAAATTTGACAAAGCATGGTTCGAACTCGAGAATAAATGCACGTTGATATTAGGTCAAGACTCTCAACCATTATTTCACACCGACGATCCTCTAACCTCCCAATTCACCTTAAATCTAGTTCCTCACCAAACAGACCATTTTTATAGAGAAAATAAAGATCTACAAAAAAGTTTATAATGAAAATTTGGCTACCACCCACAGATTCGGAGATATTCATCAAAAACCCAGCTGAGGGCTATTGCGTTGAGCGCAGCAGGAGGTTTGAATAAGTTGCGCATGGCGCCAAACACGTGACTCATGACACTGGTGCAGGGAGGGTAACAGCTGACGCGTTGAGTCGACTGCTCCGAAATTGCTATTATAATTTATAATAAATTAACGGTACATTTTGGGCTATAAGTTCCCAACTCCCCCCGATAGGAAATTTTCTCAGCTACAAAGAAATATTTTTTTTTCCATCTGGTGAGGTTAACTAAAGATATCTAGGATTGAAGACGGCCTGTCGCCAATACCCAATTATTTATAACAAATTGTGAATCACCCTGGCAAATTTGAGCATATACTTTTTAAAAAATTAATAATTACACTTTTAGCTATCGACTGATGTAATTTGGTGCCCTTTGGTTAATTTCGATATACAAAATCTAATTTGACTGGACTATAAGATAGTCTTCTCTACCCCCATTTCATCGAAAAAAAAGTATCCCTCCACCATTGATAGTATTCTATCTGAACAATTATCCCCACAACAATCGATCTTAACCTCACTTTTCATGTAAACCGTCAAGACAAGGAACGAACGAGAATTTTTTCCTCAATCGACTGTAGGTAGAAGGAATTAGAGAATATTATCGGTTTTGAGCAGCGTCTAACGTCATATTCGCCTCTTTCAAGGCCGTTCTTCTCGTACAAGCAATATAGCACAACGCGTGGGTTTGTCGATCTGTGCTGAGCACCTCATGCGCCAACTGAGCGCCAATATAAATATGAAGATGAATAGAAATTAACTCAATTTTGTAATCAATGATTTCTATTGTTTTTTTCAAACATGGATGGAAATAGAGAGAAAATAGCTTGATAATTTTTACTAATATGAAGGATTTCGTTTTCGAATATACATATTCTCTATATATTCTTCGTCAATTTAAATCAATTCATCCAGTCACTATCAATTCAGTAATTGATTAATAAAATCATGAATAACGAAATATATTCAGACAGGAGATTTGTCTGAAATTTTTGTGTTGGAATGGAGTCAGCTGTTTGACGCAGAATACGTCTGAAGAGTCAAATGTCTGAATCACTTCTAAAAAACTGAATTTCAGACGCAAAAAATATCTGAAAATAAATGTGTGAAATTTTTCCGACAAAAAAAATGTTTGAAGCGTTTTCAGATACAAATTGTATTTGAAATTTTCAAGCATCTAGACCATTTTGAGACACTTATGATGATTCAGATCTTTTTTTTCCGTCTGACATCTGAAATTTTGATGAGTGTCAAACACACTGTTTTTGCAGCGTTTTCCTCTCTCGTTTGACCCTTGTCATCGCTCCCCTGATCTTCGAAGCCTTAACGGCTCAAATCCGCGATATAATTGGATCCACGAGACAATTTCCCTACGTAATACTTACCACTCATCTCTTTTATATACACGTTACCTTCGATCCACCGCAAAATCTTCCTTGCATCTACGGTAAAAAATGGACCTACTGCACACCATTCACTCACTTATATGCACGGTAAAAAAAAATTACTTTATATCCACGGTGAAAATCTTCCCTATAGCCACGGTAAAAATGGGCCCGATGCACACCACTGATTTACCTTATATCCACGGTAAGAATTACCATTTATCCACGGTAAAAATGGGCCTAACGTACCCCACTGCTTACCTTATATCCACGGTAGAAATTACCGTATATCCACGGTACAATATACCCTATATCCACGGTAAAATTTACCGTGGACCGTGTAAATAGACACTACCACAAAATTTACGTTTACTTTGTTTGGGAAAATCAACTCTGAATAAATTCCTACAAGGAACTGTTGAGGAAGATGGGGGAGAATAATAATAATAATAAAAAAAGAAAAATGTTGAGCTTGAAAGTGACTCTGGAGAGTCTATATTTCGAACGAAATTGATTATAATTTCAAACTTACAATTGTTGGTTCCTGGTAATCCCAACTGGTACACAATGCTGGATTTTCCAACTTAACTAAACACACACACTTTTTGTCACAAGGACAACACAAAAAGAAATATACCTTTGTCTCGAAGGACAATACACAAAGAAATAAAATTTTGTCTCGAAGGACAAGGAAGGTCTTGATGACTGAAATTTTGACTTGAAGAGTCACGGTGGAACTGAGAAGCAAACCGACGCGGAAGTGGTATTGCTCCCGAAGTCTGAGGGTGTGTCCTCAGATACGAGGAGGGAAAATTCGGGGACCAATGGTCACTGACCTTGGGGCCCGACTTTTCATACCCCGTACTCCAGTCTCAATGTTTCAGGGCTAACTCCGACCCCTCCACATCGGACGTTGAAAATGTGGGCAGATTTTTCCAACCCCAAATTACCAGTGAGGATTGTTTCGGGAGGTCCCATTTTCTCCTACCACAATCCTCGACTTTTTCTGTTAAAATATTTTTCTAAACAATTACTACTTTTAATTTCTAAAGTTTATATAAAAATAAAATACAATAATATATATATAATGAAATAGGTATAATTTAACTATTTATCTTAACAATTAATCTCTCGTTTATTTCTAATTAATTAAATGGAATGAATTTTGGCTCTTGATTCAACCCAACTGATCCTGATAAAGGGAAAACTCGAAATTCATATATTTATTATAATTCGGGTTGAGTCAAGAATTAATAACCAAAGGAAAACATTACATGAATTGATGGGGGAAAAACCCGAGTCTTAATGCTCGAATAAAATTGAATAAATTGACGAATTGATTAAATGGATTCAATCCGAAGCAGGAATATTATTTATTAAAATTGATGCTAATCCTTCTTTTGAGTTACGATGATTCAAAACTATAGGTTTGAATCATCATAACGAAGAGATTTTTATATTAAAATGATTGTTAAAATATTCCCAACGGGATGAGACAAAATTTGTAAACTTTAAAGAACAATTTTTAAACATTTTTTAAAATTGTCAGCAAGATTTATTATTTCCTGTTGCTGAGAGAAACTCAAGCGAACCCCTCATAAATTTTTAGAAAGTTGGAAACTCAATTTTCGGTTTTCTGACGGTCTGGAACGTGAAGCAAAACAGACCCAATGCTAAGAAATAAAAATTTTAAGTTTTCCCAAATGTACTAATTCCCCTGACACGTCATCGAACTATCGGAGGACAATAGAGATAGGCTGGGGCGTGCACTTGGTTCGCATTTGGCCGGACAAGAGCATGACCCATGTCTATCACTTTACGACCGGATTTTCGGAGAAAATGTAGTTTTGAAAATGTTTCGTACAAATTTACGATTTGCAGCTGGCTCTTGGCCTTCAAAAATAAAGAGAAATTCGACACGAGAGAGAATTCTAAATTTCAACGGTTTTTCAGTTAAAATATTATTTCGTTTGAAATTAAAGAAAATTAATATTTAATTGGATTTTCGACGGATGTCACACTAATAAATAAATAAATTGAAAAAATAGTTAATGACAATTTTTTTTTGCTTGAATTGCGTCAAACCGACGTTTTTCGACTGTTTCACTTTGCCTGCTGATTTGTTTTGCCCCACTCTTCACTGTTTTTTCAAAATTTTTGAAATTGTTCTTTCTTCTTAACAAATGAAGGGAGATTAACGTTCTGTTCAGAGGAAATAGGGAAGATGTGGGGAAGGAAGATCAGAAATAAATTTAATAAAGCGATTTTTAAATGTTGAAAATTTCAAAACGTTTTTTATTGAATATTAAAAAAAACAATATTTTTTTTTTCTATGATCTAATTCTGATGGAAGAAAGTGAAAAGAGGGAGAGAAAAGTGATCAGCACGAAAACAGAATTTTCATTCATTCAATATCTAGGGAAAATAAAAAAATTGATTTATTTTTGTGAATAATGAACACCTATCAATTCAATTCCTATCCTCACCTTTTCATAGCATACATCGAAAAAAGCAAACAATTTAAATCGGCGATCAAAAATTTTATTCGATTATTATTATGGAATAATGCTAGATGATTTTTATTGGCCTCAGAGAAAAGAGGGATAGCTGCTTGAGGCAATAAAATATTTCAGTCCAAAATCTCAATTTTTTTACTATGTTCCCTACACTCTGAAAATTTTTTCAAGTGAAAATCATATAACACGAGTGCTGACGGGATAAAGATGATATATTTATCTTTCAAATTTAAAATTATTAATGAAGAATCTTCATTAACGCACGCTGATAAGAAATCTTCTATCAATGGAAGTAATTGAAAAAGGTCAAGATTGTGATATGCAAATTCTACTCTTATCATTTAATTCTAAAAATATTAACTAATCAGCAGTTACACTAATTGACTTTCTAGATGATAAATGAGAGCTCTGATTTGGGTTAAAAAAACGAGAGGAAAATATTTCGATGTAGAATTCAATCTCCTTCAATTTGCAATTTTTAACTTCTGTTATTTGTAGAATTATTTGCGGTCTCACAGCATTTACAACCAAGCAGCACATAATACGAGCCTCGTTGGAAGCTGTCTGTTTCCAGACAAGGGATATTTTGGAAGCTATGAATAAAGACTGCGGGTTTCCGTTAACGAAACTCCATGCCGACGGAAAAATGTCTACAAATAATCTACTGATGCAGCTCCAGGCCGATCTATGCGGTATACCTGTGTGTGAGTATTGCCTCGAAGTTAATGGGATTTTCAGATTGCACTTGTTCTTCATTTACAAAAAATATTAAAAAAAGTATATCTCATGGAATATTCCAAAATGTCTATAATATTTGTTGTTCATTTTCGTAATGAAAATAATCACGAATGGAATAATAAAATCATTTGGAGTAAAAAATTATCGATAGCAAACCGCCACAGAAGCAAGTTATTTATTTTAAGAAATTCATGGAATTCATTTAATTTCAGTATAAGAATTCTTACAATTCAGTAACAAAAATCTAATTATTACTCATATGTAATAAAGTTTTAAAATCAAGCACCGTCGGGTTCTTCAATTAAGCACCTTGACCTTCTGAAACGATAAACTTTTGGAATGGTTAAAATTCTGCAATAATTGAACATTCATTTAACATTAATTGAGGTATTAGGTGATATACTTTGAACAACAAATGGTTTTTTCACATGAGTAGATTAATTTATGAACCTAAATATTTTTGATTGAAGAACCCCAAGCTTTTATTTAAAAAACCCAAGAGTTCTGAATTGCGGAACCTTGATTTTCTTGTAATGACAGAAAATGTGCCTTCATTAAAGTACAATTATCCTAAATTTTGGTAAAAATTACTGAGCATTTGACCTTCTTTCTCTGATTTTTAGACATAATTGTCTTAGAATAAGTGGAAGATTCACTTAACCCTGGCGAATCTGTCGATTGTAGAATCGAGTTGATCAGTGTATCGATTCGTATGCGAGTGTAGTTCGATTCAGATCTCAGATTATTGATGGAATCAAAGATGAATCGACTTCATAGGAAGTCGATAGCTAGTGAATTTCGAATGACAAAAATTTATTGCACCAAAACTTGAAGGATTCATGGGGTGGTCGATTATGAAAGACTGCTTACGGTCCGACCAGGATCGACTTGAAGAAAGTCGATTGTGACTCGATTGCCCACATATTATTCACATCAATCGACCCACAATCGACCAGTTGTTGAGTCGTTTCATATAAGTGAATAATATGAAGTCAATCGAGTAATAATCGACTCAAGGATCAGTCGATTCGCCCACTGGAATTATGAGAACTATTATGAAACGACTAAACAACTAGTTGATTGTGGGTCGATTGACTTGAATAATGAGGACAATTGAGTCACAATCGACTCAAGGATTAGTAGATTCTCCCACTGAAATTATGAAAACTATTATGAAACGACTAAACAACTGGTCGATTGTGGATCGATTAACTTGAATAATGAGGACAATCGAGCTACCATCGACTTGGCAGCGAGTCGATTCATTTATTAAGTATAAGAAACTAATATGAAACGACTGAATAACTTGTCGATTGACTTGAATAATGTAGTATCGGGAATTTTTCAGTGTATATATGTATATTGTTTGTGGGGAAGTACCTTCCAATGTCGCGACATTCTGTCCAGGTATTGGGGAACTACGTCGCTTTGTAGTAGAGTAGATTTATTATAGGGTACGATTAAGACGAGCGAGTTGCAGTATTTTTAAGAGTAGAGTTGTAATATTTTACTATAGACACAGCTGTAAATATTGTTTGCGGGGAACTACCCGAGGATTAGTCTAGACATTGGGAAACTACGTCTCTTGTATTAGGTTAAGTTTATGATAGGTAACCTTAATTACTAAGACAGCTGCGAGTAATGACAGTGGGGCCTGCCGCACGTCGACGACGTCACGAGAGGGAGAGAAAGAGAGTGAGTGAGAGAGGGAGAGAGAGAGACAGAGAGAGAGAGACAGAGAGAGAGAGAGAGAGAGAGAGAGAGAGAGAGAG
>NW_021680858.1:37124-38055 GCF_001412515.2 Diachasma alloeum | reverse complement strand
AGAGAGAGAGACAGAGAGACAGAGAGAGAGACAGAGAGAGAGACAGAGAGAGAGAGAGACAGAGAGAGACAGAGAGAGGGAGAGAGAGACATTTTTTTTTTTTTATTTATAGAGGTTTAAAAAAAATACTTTTTACGTACGCACTTGGGTCCGGGATGAAGATTCCCGGAGTGCAGTGTCGGGATTGGTCAGGTCTTGTGTTGGTATTGACCTCGAACCGCCATGGTTGGTGAGACCTGACATGTATTGGTTCGGCGAATATGCAACCCGTACCGACTAAAAAAACATCCTCTACACCTGCCTCCTGTTCCCCGTGGAATCGCCGGTAGGCACTACAGCGCGGGGGGAGGATTCAGCCTTAGCTCTTCCTTCAGATAATGGAAATCATTGCTTCCTTCCTCTTACGTGTTCTTCTTTTTCCTCTTATCTTTCTTTCTCTCCTGTTCAGCTTGGCGTAGTTCCTTCAGGACTTCCACCGCAAAGGTGCTGGTCGCTTCCCAGGCTGGTTCTGATGAAAGCATAGTTTTCACCAGATTTCCAGGCTGAATCCTCCCTCCTGCTGTACTCTCGAGAGCGCTGCGAGGCGCGTTGAAGCGCGGGCACACGAAGAACACATGCTCCGCGTCTTCGGAGACTCCAACGCAGGTCGGGCACTCCGGGGAATCCTCGTGGTGAAACCTGTGAAGATAAGCCCGGAAGCACCCGTGTCCTGATAGCATCTGGGTGAGGTAGTAGTTCACCTCTCCGTGGGTTCGTTTCATCCATACGTCCACTTGCGGGATCAGGCGGTGAGTCCATCTCCCTTTGCTCGAGGCCTCCCATAGCATCTGCCATCGGTGCAGGCTGTTGGTCCTCTCGTCCATCCTCAGTTCAGCTGCTCCAAGTGTTTTCGTCCCCTTCCGCCGGTAGAGGCATCTTCGTTCCTCCGCCA
>NW_021680858.1:16023-33813 GCF_001412515.2 Diachasma alloeum | reverse complement strand
AGAGAGAGAGAGAGAGAGAGACAGAGAGAGAGAGGGAGAGGGGCAGGGAGAGAGGGAGGGAGAGAGGAAGGGCGAGAGGGAGAGAGGCCTGAGTGGCCCACGCCACTGACGTCAGAGGGGAAAACTTTTCCCCTCGACTTGCTTCAAGTCGATCCTGGTCTGACCGTAAGGAGTCCGTTATAATCGACCACCCCATGAGTCGTTCAAATTTTGGTGCAATAAATTTTTGTTATTCGAAATTCACTAGCTATCGACTGCCTATGAAGTCGATTCATCTTCGATTCCATCAATAATCTGAGATCTGAATCGAACTACACTCGCATACGAATCGATATACTAATCAACTCGATTCTATAATCGACAGTCGATCGAATCTCAATCGGGGTATCCGCCAGGGATATCGACTTCCTATGAAGTCGATTCATCTTCGATTTCATAAATAATCTGAGATCTGAATCGAATTAGACTCGCATACGAATGGATATACTGATCAACTCGATTCTACAATCGACAATTAAACGAATCTCAATCGGGGGATCCGCCAGGGAATCTAGAATTTGTTGCTTGCTAGATTTCAGTACCACCGAGTTCTGAAATTTCGATGTTTTTACCGAAAACGCCTGTTTTGCCCATGTACACAATTTCAGATGCACCCACACGAGTTGCACACAATAAATCGCACACATCCTCAAAGTGCCCAGCATTTGAAGTATATATCAATCTTGTACACAAAAGCATTTTTTTCACACTGTTTTTTTTACTTAACGTTAAATCACACTTGGATGTTTTTTTCGTTTTTATGCGCACATATTCGAGGGACACACACACACATTAGTGAATCTCACATCTCTAAACTACACAAAAAGTTTTGCACACTTCAAAGTACTCGTGTGAACTGGTTTCACATGTATCTAACTCCATTTGAGACATAGGGCATTCCGTGTCAATTCGACCGGTTAAAACCCTGAACATCTCAGATTCGTTTCATTTTTTTTTCATGATTCTACTTGATGAAAAATCCACCCTGATTTATTTTCTCATTTTTTATATCAATCCTTCAATTTTTTATCATTTTTTGCAGTAGATTAACGCAAGCCCCATTTTGAAAATCTGAAAAAATTCACTAAAATTTTATGCTACCAAAAAGTTGTTTCAAACTATTTTTTTAGAGTGGAAATAGAAATAGTACCCCCTACGCTAATCCTATTTTTCTATGCCCTAGGAAAAAAATTATATTTCATCTATGAAATTTACGTTAGCGGAAGTGCTGAATCTGAATTCGACGTCGATTTTTACAAGTTGTGGTCAGGTCTATTTATTTATAACATCTTAATTGTTTAATCGATGATATCTCGGAAACGGTTGCAGATAGAGAAACAAATTTCAAACAAAAGATGTTTGTTCTGTAAAATACACATTTTTTTATCATATATAACTTGTTCTCCTAACTGCGATAGATAAAGAGTTATCACGGATGGGAGGGAAGTGGGCAGCACGTTAACACTTGCGCGGAAGTTGGGGCGCTCCGGTGCGTTTATTGGCAAACTCGATCGAGATAGAGGAGAATGGTTCAAACGAAAAATGTTCACCATTGAATTTGACATATAATTGATGATTTGCCATTTGATCCGTCAATTTTTTATGAATTTTCTAAGTTGATTGACGAAGGGCCTACTGAGAAATTTGAAACAAATTACAAAAATTTAATATTACTAACAAAGTATTTTACGGCAAATTTTAAAGTGAATATGGAAATTAATCTTGTAATAACTGCATTGATTCAAAAAAATACTCATTATTGTCAGATTATAATTTTTCTTGCAAATACTAGTTATTTCTATAAATTGAATTCCGATTTTCTTCATGATTTTTTTCTCAATTCTAAATCATGAGATAAGGCTTCAGTTGAAATTTCAGTCCAAGATAAAATTTGTTGAACGAGTTTTGATTTTTTTTTTTATTTTGGGTTTTTCTCTCTTGTAAAACAAGTCCTATCGCCTTTGATTCCCACTGAACAAAATCGGTGTCATCGATTTTTTTCGACTCCCGGTTTCACGTGGAGTCGCCCAGGAAGGAATTGAATAGTTGATGAATATCTAGAGAGGTCAATAATCAAGTCGAAGTAAGCCCTAAAATGTAGATTTTGGCGAATCTCCATGGAATTTTTTCTCCATCTTCTGCGATTTTAATAATTAAGAGCTGAAGTTCAAATTTGTCCTTCAAGAAACAAGATTGATAAGTCTATGGAAAAAGATTTGCGGTATGCACTGTGCTCAATGACAAAAAATTTGTACATATAGAAAAATATATGAATTTTATCCTGCGGAATTCATTTCTCCTTTATCTCGATCGAGTTTGCCAATAAACGCATCGGAGCGCCCCAACATCCGTGCAAATGTTAACGTGCTGCCCACTTCCCTTCCATCCATGATAACGATAAAAAATGGGTATTTTTACATAAAAAACATCTTTTGTTTCAAATTTTTTTTCTCTATCTGCAACCGTTTCCATGATATGATCGAATAAACAATAAAAATGTAATAAATAAATGGATCTGACTACAATTTGTAAAAATCGACGTCGGATGCGGTTTCAGCACTTCCGTTAACGTAAATTCCATAGATAAAATGTAATTTTTTTCCTAGCGCATACAGAAATAGGGTTAGCGTAGGGCGTACTATTTCTATTTTCCACTCTAAAAAATTGCTTGAAACAACTTTTTGGTAGTATAAAATTTTTGTGAATTTTTTCAGATTTTTCAAATGGGGCTTTCGTTAATCTACTTCAAAAATTGATACAAAATTGAAGAATTGATAAAAAAATCTAAAAAAAATCAGGGTGGATTTTTCATCGAGTAGAATCATGAAAATAAAATGAAATAAATCTGAGATGGTCAGGGTTTAAACCGGTCGAATTGACATGGAATGCCCCATATGTAACTCAATTTGAAGCGTATGTAACTGAAGTTGAGATGTGTAACTCTATTTAAATTTTCTGCAACGTAATTTCTAATGTATGCATCTGATTTTTGAACGTGTATAACTTGATTTCACACAACGTAGTATTCACCGAACTCCTCAAAAATGTAAAGAGGGAATATTTGAGGAAATTTGTTCCTCTTCTAATGGTGTTGGGGTCTTTCTAGAGGATAGCCAAAAACCACCTTATGTGATAAGATGACATTTTTCAGAAAATCCAACAATTTTATCTTTTTTTTTTAATTTAGAGCATTCAAACCAGTCGGTTTATTCTGCTACAAAAAAAAAATTATGACCGACGTCGGTGGCCGAAGCGGCTAGGTGCGAGCCTAGTGTGCGAAAGGTTATGAGTTCGATTCCCCGTGGAACCGAGTTTTTCAACCGGTGGCTCCGGCGAGCGGCAGGTCGCTAATATAGTGACCGCCTGTACCGGCATGGGTTTTCTGTGGTTTCCCATGCTACTTCTATGTTCTGTAGGAGTGCAAATGCGGTGCAGTGTAGAATCCACAGCCGCATGCATAGGGTTGGATAGGGCCGATTAGCCAATCAGAGTGCAGAAAGGGCCGAAATATAAAAAAGAAAAAAAATTATAATAATAATAACAAAAAGGATACAAATAATACAGTCGGAGAGAAAAGCCGGGGAAAAATTCTAGTGCTCGGCACCAGAAACGAGGCGCAAACTGTCGAACTCCCATATTTTAATCGAAATAAGAATAAAAATTCTAGATCAGCACGGAAATTTTGCTATAAATTAATCAATTTTTGCAAAGAGGCACGAGAAAAATTCTAGAGCTGGCACTAGAAAATTTCCCGGTGTGTCAATTTTGTGGGGAATTTCGTAGAAAATTGTGAGAAAAACTTCATTAATTCTTGGTAACATTAGAAATTTTATTGTGCAGTTGGAGAATTGTTCTAGTGTTAGTACTAGAATTTTTGTCATTCTTCCTATCCTCGTATGTGTCCGCGCGACATCGGCAACGTTCAGCTCGCCGAAGTGAGTCGAACAGCTGCACTCGGAAGTCCCCAGTGGGGACTTACAAATGACGTCTTCACCGTCGGGTAACATTAGCGCGTGTTCTGCAGAATTATGTGATAATCAGGGATTATTGGGCTTATTTTTCTCTGAAAGTGTGATTAACCATATCAAATTTGTGGGAAAAAAAAGTGTGCAACAACCGGTCGTAGAAATTGTTGAAAATTACTGACATTATTTAGTGATGACGTTTTAAGATAATGTACAGGGTGTCCCATGGGAATGTGTGAAAACTGTTTGATTATTTTTTTTTTACTGGAAACAGGGAAAAAGAGAAGGAATACAGTTCCTGATAGAGAAGAGTTGTAATTTTTATTTTACCGTATATTCATTATTGAAAAATGTAATTCACCTAACAAAAATAGTAGCTTACAAAAATTGTACGTAACAAGTGCGATTAATAGTAAACATTTTCGAAATCTCTCAACACTGGCGCAATAATCCAAACGTTTCCCAAAACCGTGGAATACACGTTCTAATGTTTCCTGTGGAATACCGTGAAAAGTCTTTTTAATGTTGTTTATCAAATTTTCGATTGTTTTTGGCTTGCTTGCGTAACAAGAATCTTTTATGTAACCCCACAGGAAATAATCACACGGATTCAAATCTGGTGAATAGGGTGGCCAATCTATTCCCCTTCCACAAAATTTTGAATATCCCAAACCAAGAACTCGATCGCGATAAACTGTATTAAGAATTTCAAAAACTTCGTGAGTATTCCGGGGAGCTGCTCCATCCTGCATAAAATGAAACCCATTGACAAGCCCTCTTTTTCTCGCATGAGGGAAGAATTTTATTTCTAACATTCTTTTGTACTCATTCCTGGTAACAGTAGATTCGAAAAAATGGAGATACACCCTTCATGGAGAAAGCAGCCCAAACAGTGACTTTCTATGGATGAGCAGATTTCGTACCCAAAAAATTAGGTTTTTCGGATCCCCAAAATCTCCGATTATTTTTGTTCACGTAGTTGTCTAGCCAAAAGTGTGTCTCGTCAGAAAAAACAATTGCTGTTTCATGCAGCTCGCCATTTTCGAACATTTGTGTCATTCTTTCATAAAATTCCTTTCGTCTCAGAATCGCCTTCTCTGTCAAACGCTGACACATCAATATTTTATACGGATGAAGTTTCAAAAAAACGTGGAGGATGCGATGCAACGTTGATTTGGTCAATTTTAAATCTTGAGCGGCTCTCCAAATGGACGAGTTGGGATTTGCCTTGAAATATTGTTCAACTTCATCGACCTTCTCCTCTGTTGCAGCAGAGAATGAAGGACCTGGAAGAGTAGCTCTACGATCATCCAAATTCCTCGTGTCGTATTCCTCGAAATTTTCAATTATTCTAGAAAAAGAATATTATCATGACTAGAAACCAACAGGATTTCTACGAAAATCTATAATGTGTTTTGTTGTGTCACACAATCAATATGAAAAAAAAATTATTCTAACCTCCTCAAAGTGGTTTTGCTAGCGACTCGTTTGGATCCAAATTTAGTACGAAACCCCCTAAAAGCTTCACAGTATTTTTTCCCTCTCGAATGGAAGCACTCGATGAGATTTTTTTCTTTTTTCTTGAATTGTCAAATCACTCATTACTGCTAACAAACTAAGGCTCCTGCCACAGTTGGAATAAAGTTGACTGGCCCCTAGTAAACGTAACACAAACGTAGAGAGTCAAGGCTATTTTGGATGAGTCGGCAGATGAGTTTAGTTTTCACACATTTCTAGGGGACTTCCTGTAATTCCCGGTAATCGTGGAACAAATGCAATAAAAAAAATCTATAAAAATAATTCGTTGGCTTAAGGCTCATTTTTGTTGATACTGTAGTATATTAATTTAAATAACGCTGATGTTATTAATGAATAATTGAGGGGGAAAAAAATTGTGGCCAAGGAAAATTTTTTTGTCTGTCGAGTAATTTTTCGTTTGCTGATAAAGATTTCGTGATGAAACGACAAATTTTCTAGTGCCGAAGGGGAAATTTTCATGTGCTGGCACATTGCGCCTCAATTCTAGTGCAGTACTAGAAATTTTCCCGGAATTTCCCCACAAAAATTCTGACTTTTCTCTCCGTGTATGATACATCAATTATATTTTTACATTGTTTTTTTTGCAAGTGCTCAATCGTAGTGATCAACATAGAAGTCCTTAAATATTTAATCCACAGTGCCGGAGCACGTGGTCAAGATCCTCATCGAGATCACCACATTCACATGAGGAATAATCAATGAAGCCAACTCTTTTTAAGGAGCTAGCTAGGTTGTAATGGTTAGCTCTGGCTCTGTTAATCCATGTAATTGTTCTTCGTGAAAATTTATTATGACACTTAGACCAAGGTATTCTATTTCTTTTGTAGTAGAAGCCAAAATATTCTCTACCGTTTGCTATACTCATTTCGAGGATTTTTTCTTCTGTACTTGTAAATGATTCCTTCTTGAAACTCTCGGTAAAGTCAGAGTAGAGAATGGCAATATGAATCAACATTATGTGATTGAATTGTAGCCTCCCCTGCCAGATGGTCCGCCTCTTCGTTACCATCAATGCCCATATGAGATGGGACCCAAGCAAATTTGAGTAATTCTGGTCTGTTATTCAGAGTGATAAAGCTCTTCGATTTCTGTTTAACATCAAGGATAAATTTGTTGGTTTTTACATTCATTATCGGTCCAGACAAGTATTGTAAAGCACTGAGAGAATCACTAATAATGAGGAAGTCATGATCAGGGTGCGCAGCCACAATGTTCATGGCCTCAGTGAGTGCTAAACACTCCGCAGTATAAATAGATGCAAAAGCATGCATACTAACACTGGTTCTTAATTTGAGGCTTGGACAATGGCAAGCCGTACCAACCGAGACCCCATCATTCCCCTTACTCCCGTGAGTATAAATCCGGACAACTTCTGAAGACTGCTCCTCAATGACTGGATTAGGGTTTAATCCAGCCAATGCCATAGTCCTCACAACCCGTCCCGAGTCATTATCGAGTTCTGGAGAGTTTATTAATACGTCGTAACTCATATCATAAATATTGAAACGTTTTTCAATACTTAAATACGGTAACACAGCAGATATTCTAGTATGATGTCTATTTACATACAGTTGAGTGATGGTGGATGAGATCTGGAGATCAGTCTTGGACATAGCTTTAATCAAATAATTTTTACAAAGGAATGTATCCCGAGATCGAATGGTTGGAAGTTTACTCTCACCAAGAAGTATGCATCTTGGTGTGGAATTCCTATAGCCCAAACAAAATCGTATGGCAGCATATTGGAGTTTTTCGAGTTTTTCCATATAAGTATTCGCAGAAAGTATATATATGAAAATACCGTATTCAATAATTGATCTTACAAAAGCTTTGTAGATAGTGGTGAGGGTGAGTGGCTCAGCTCCCCACCATGTCCCTCGAATGTAGCCCTCAACATAGGACTGCATAAGAAACGAGACAACAATAGATTTCGGAGAGTATCGTCTCGGTCTCGAACAACATCAAAAGTTTGAGTATCATTGTCCGTATCATAGTATCATCCCGTCCCGATTTTGTAGTCATTCTAATGTTTGAAGCTGTTTTAGCAAGAATTAACGATCGTTTTTATTGCTAAAAGAACCGGTGAATTCTGTTCTCCTTTTTGTTCTCCTTTGGCTGATGGGTTCGTAATGACTTGTCGGATTGAAATCACATCGAATAACCGGTAGACGACGATGTCTACAGTACCATTTTTGCTAAACATTTTCATTAACGCAGAATAAGAAATATCAAAAGAGTATAGATCGCGCTATCTCCCTTCAATTTCAACGTATAGAACAGAAATTAAATTTTGAGTTCCGAATTATCATCTTGATTTGATCTTGGGCATCTGAACTATTGAGTTTTCAACTACTTGATTTTCCCTTTGACTGGTTACCTTTGAACAGTCTATGAAAATTTACTGGACGAAAGTGATGGGAGCGTTGATGTTATTTAATCGATCTACACCCATCCTGAAATACCATATGACAAGCCAGAGATTATATCTCGTTATCAACACATTGATAATCTCATCGAAAAGTACTCGGACACTGTAGCCGATCGCGGAAATGTATCAATTGAGTTTTCAGAGTCAGAATCAGAGTCAGATGAATCTTCCGAACAGTACCACCAACTAGAGGAGGTTCTCCAATTCGTCAGCAAACTATAAAAGTCAATTTTGGGGGCAGGCTTCTAGGTCTGTTTTTTTCACTCAGATTTCTGAAAACTGAATGGTCGAAAATTATACACGACATGATAGTGCACCGACCAAATGTTCCATCGATAATTAATCCTGTAAGGATATTTTCCCGGGTTATTCACCCAGGAAAAATGCAAACTACTTTTTAGCCGTCTCTATCGCTCAATAGTCGGGCGCCAGCCGAACCTTCACGGGAGGTTCGACGAAAACCGCCCTCTGAGGCAAACTCGTCNGAAAACCGGCCTCTGAGGCAAACTCGTCCACTCAGAGGACTTCTGTGGCCGGGCAAAGGGTTGCCCAGCTAGCATCAGTGTGACACGGTAGAGTGGGCGAGGTCCACCAGGAGCATCGTATGCCAAACGTCGCCAGCCACTGTTTCAGGCTGGACATTAAGCCTCACGGCCTAAACCCCCATGTAAAGTGAAATAACTCTCGTCCTGGAGGGTTTTTCACCCTCTCAGTAGGCTTTCGCCTCCCGAGTATTTCGACTCGGGAGTGTTTTCAGAATTAGATGCGAATCAGCCGGGACTCCTCAGAGCCTGGGACGCCGAGAGGCTGATCCGACCAAAGTGGAACACTGTTACCCACTTCACGACCACCCACACTCTCGGCCACCAGTTACCGCTTCGGTCATCGCACGTCACCGTCTCCGGGTACTCGAATGTCGGCACATGGTCGGGTCGACAGGAGGACGATCTCTACTCCAGACCCACGGGCCCATGCGCACGACATTTCTTTCGCCGAGCCGGATAACGCCGGAAAAAACAAAGTCATCACTAAGAGTTCCGAAATAACTCTTTTTTCCGTTTGTGGGGGATGCAGGAGCATCCCCCTACGCTCGCTACCATCAGTTATGCACCTGGCTGCGCTGAGCTATTCGCCCACCATTCCCGTGGCCATCTTTCAAGCCAACACCACAGTATATATCGGAGAAATCCTTTCGACTTCCCCGCTCGAGCGTCCGCGTTCGACTAACTCAGAATCTTACTAGGGCCTTCTCCCCCTAGTCTGGATATCTCAGCGACGATAGGTCATTCCGTTACCCTATCCCCACCAATCAACCCGACGGGATCCCGGGGGCACCAGTCCTCTCACCTGGCCGTTGGTCCCTAGTCTACTCTGACATAGCCTATGGAATCACCCAGTTGGACAGCCTGTACGTCGGCCCCTTTTCCCCTAGCACATGCTGGGCGAATTCCAAAATAGCGATAGTCTAGTAACGTCCTCCAGACCTCCAGGGGTCGTGGTTTCACCCATAACCGCTATGCCTTAGGTCTTTCATCGGTTTGTCGCTCAGTTCATCTAGTTCCGGCTTTCTTCAGCCGCCTCTAGATGTCGCTTCATGTCTCAATTTTAGAGTTCACGTATCTTTTTAAGGAGATTTCAACCCGTAACGAGAAAATCTCGTTACAATCCACATACAAAATGACCATATATACCTTGAGGCATATTAACTGATTTTTTGATCACGAAATGTTGATCAACTCACGTGCTGTGGTAGAAATATAAGTTTTAAAAATTACTGCGCGCATTCGAAAATGGCAGGTGGAAATAAAGATGCAATGCGGGAACATTGTAACCACCGAATATTATACAGAGTGTATGATTATTTTTTTCGAATCTTTCACAGTCCGACCAATTGAGAATTTTCCGGCATTCCAATCGGATTAGATTTTCCGTCGATATCAAATTTGTGAATGTAGATAAATATGAATGTACAGAAGTTTACGGTGGAAATGGGTAATTATAAAAGTAATTGTGTTCAATTTCCGCCACTTTGGTGATATGAGTTTACAGTCTGCCATTGACAGCACTGGTCTCATTGGTAAATATTTTTTGTTTTTCTGTACGTTACATTTGGTACCATGTCATGTAGGACACGTGTATATGGTACGTGTTTTAAGGAATTAACTGCGTTGATTGACAGGGATTATTTTCACGTATTCATGTCAATTGTGTTACCCAATACTTTGGCAATAATTTGGCGAAAGGTAGTTGTTCAATTTATGCACGGTATTTTATTATCTACAGTTACTGAGGTAGATGATGACTGAAGAGTTTCTTATAACGAACACTGTGATGAAGAACCTCCTGGTGATGGTTGTAATGTAATGTTGGCATTGTGTTCTATTATTTGGCCCATGGTACACAGATTTAAGTCATTCTTATAATATCCCCCACTCGATGAGAAAAAGCAACATCATTTAAGGGGAGGTCTCACCACTTTTTTCAAGTCCCAGAAATATTTGACGGAAAATTTTGTCAATTTTTTTATACGTTTTTTTAGGTATGGAAAAAGTGTAAGCATGAGTCATCACATTATCTCAATTTTACGACACTATTTGTTTATTTTCTCCTATAAGGAGATAAGCAAATCCAAATCCCATGCGATTGATTTTGCAGGAGATCATATCGAGTATTTACAAAAAAACATGTTCGAAAAAATGAAAAAATGTAGGAGGAGGTACGATATTTCGAATCGATGAATTTCAAAAATGGCCATTTTCAATAGGAAAAAACGAAAAAAATGCTTAGAATATGTTTAGCTTTCAAAAAACAGTCATAATGGGATTGAAAAATTAGCATTCCCTCCCTCTGTAGGTTGTTTCTCCTTTTTGCTTCCGAATGGAAGCCTTGTAATCGATGATTTTTACGATCTCGTAATTTTGCTTGGAAATGATGTAGAATGTCATGAAACGTGAAAATATGATACTTTTAGAAAATATATGTATGTATGCTAGAATAAGTATGTCGATTTTTCGGAAATTTTTTATAAATCCGAAAAAAACGACTAAAGTTTAAGCTAAAAATCTGAAATTTTGTCGGATAATTGGTATTACTTTCGAGGAGATGTGGGCGCAAGTGCAGTTTAATCGGCCCAGTAGTTTTCGAGATATAGCAATTTCTCAAAAATCTTTTTGCCTTAATATCTCATAAACTACGTGACCGCATTGATGTTTTTTGACGGGAAAGTATTCCTTACGATAATATCTATCGAATCAAAACAAAATATTGCTTGTAACTAGAGTCAGTTTGGAAATAATCGGCATTTTTCATTTTTACTAGGAAATCGTTGTGGAAACGATAACTCGCTGAAAATTCAAGATAGGAAGTTGAAATTTAGTAGGATTGTAGCTCTTCTGATACTACAGAACTGTTTTGTTCACGAGCTGAATCGGATAAGTAGTTTAGAAGATATTCAAGTTTTTGTGAAAAACTGTTATGCTTAATATCTCCTAAACTACTGAGCCGATTCACTTTTTTTTTCAAAATATTTGTCACGATATCTTCTATCAAGATCAATCAAAATATGTATACCCGCCCATACAAAGTTTTCGAGATATCAGCGTTATTTCGAATTTTTTCATTTTAAAGCTAATGTGGTGTCTATAATACGCGTCAAGCTTGGTCTAGACATCTGAGATTCTGGGTACTAATTTGTATTATGAGCCCACAGTTATGTATAAAATTTTGTCCCAATCGATTCAGTACATCCGGGCATAGAGCAATTTATCCAAAAAATTTTTTCCTAAAAAATTACACATCGTCATTTTATCAATGATTTTCGTCTCTATATGACTTAAAAAGTCATAACAACAATTTATGATATTTTGTATTTGATGAAATGTCATAGCTATGACAGAGGTAGAAGTTAAAATTTGATAAAATTGTAGCCCGTATGACATTACAGGATGAAATTGTATAGCTCTGACAGAATCAGAGGTCGGTGTGGTTTATTCCTCTTACCAATATGAATAGCTTCTTGAGTAGTTATCATCTGCGAAATTGTACGGATCCATTCGGAAGCTTATTACCAATGGAATTGGTAGAAAAAAAAGTAAATGTCACATGGCTTCTGCCAAAAAGGCTTACAATCCTGCTTGTTTTCTTTATTGCTCCTCAACTTAGGAGGTGAAAACAAACCGGTGAACGATATTGGTGAGCAGGGGGGGAGGAGGGAGAAATCTCATTGAATTCATGACTTAGGTGATTAAATTGACTCTTATTCAGAACGCCAAACCGTCAATGTTTACGTTTTACGTGAAACCCAAACATTGAATGGTCATTAAACCTCAGTCGTTTGCAGTATTTGATCCGTGTAAGTTATTTGACATAGTGTGTTGAAAAGAATTGAGTAGTATTACTCGAGTACTCGACGGAAAAAATGCCCAAACTTCCAAAGATGAAGCACGTCAGACAGTGAAGTTCAAAGCTGCACGATATAATAAGAAGCACAAGAACCCAGAAAAAAAGGACGGCAATCAAAGAAGGAGGAAATGACCTATGGAGCGGGGGAATTTTTACTTTTTTGGCCACATTATAACTGTTTTCCAAAATATCAATATATTTCAAGCATTTTTTTCGTTTTTTCCTATTGAAAATGGCCATTTTTGAAATTCATAGATTCGAAAATCGTATCTCCTCCTAAATTTTTTTATTTTTTCGAACTTTTTTTTTTTTGAAATACTCGATATGATCTTCCACAAAATCAGTCGCATGGGATTTGGATTTGCTCATCTCCTTATAGGAGAAAATAAACAAATAGTGTCGTAAAATTGAGATAATGTGACGACTCATGCTTCCACTTTTTTCATACCTAAAAAAACGTACTAAAAAAATTGACAAGATTTTCCGTCAAATATTTCTGGGATTTGAAAAAAGTGGTGAGACGCCCCCTTAAAAAAATCTAGAATGGTAAATTAAGAGATTACCGAATCGATAGTCCCCTGACATTTAAATTATTCTTGAGAGCCAAATGATATTGAGGGTCAACTAATCTTAAGGGTTTTATGATCTTGACTGATCTTGACCGAACGATCAGATGGGCTCAAGGATTGGTCAACTGATTCGTACGGTCAGATGGACTGAAAAGATAAGTGATCAAAGGACCGAATCATCACATGTGCCAAACTATCTGGAAGGTCCAGTAACCTTGAGTGTCCGCGGGTGAGATCATTTCAAATGCCAAAGGCGAACAGACAGAGGGACAAACGGAAGTTTTGCTCTTGAGTCTTTACAGTTGATTTTTTCCAGAAACCGACAGTAAGTCTTGGAAGTTCCTACAGTGGGATAAGCGTTTCCAAACCTAGACTTACTGTGGGTCACTTTTTTCATCTTATATGATCTCGTTTGCTTACTATAGATATTCTGGAGTGACCGGAAGTGATCATCACTCAGTTTTTTGTTTTGAATGTGCACTTTATCCACTCGAATGGCTGAGACGATCAAAATTTTGATTAAAATTCAATCAAACTCGAGTCACATTGGAATCTATTGATTGTAACAACAATCATTCAATTCCATCATTTTTCTAGAAAAAATCATCGAATTTTTAGAAAACCACCTTTTTATGTTTTTTGATATTTTTTGCCAATGACTAGGAACATACATAGATTGTAAAAACCGAAACAGATTGCATTATTTGTTCTAACGAAATTGTAGCCCAAAAACTGATGGATACGGAAGACGGAAAAATGTCTATACAATAGTGCAGACATTCAAGTAATGAATGAATTTAAATATCGTGGATTCTGATTCACCTCTACTAATCGATAGGCAAAATACACAAAGAAAGTGACTACTATGGACCGAGTAGATATAGGACTAGGAAAGAAGAGAAGTGCTAGAAACAGTACAGAGCAAATACGTAAAATTCTGTATGGGCCTGGCAAAAATATACCAGGATACATCTAGAGACTAAAGATGAACGAAAGAAGCATCGAGATCGAAACAAGGAGAAGAGCTGGGGTATTCCTGATGAAGATATGTATGTTAGGAGAAATTAGATGGCCGAATTGCGGATGGTGTTGAATCAGCCAAGCCTAGAATTGGCATGCCAAGTCTTGGCTACCCACTCACGGCCGAATAGCGATTTTGGATTGACCTGCTTTTATGGAGGGTTCGAGAATCGTCCAGAAATCTCGCGAGGGACAAGGCCAGAATGATGCCCGTCTCGAATATGACGGTATAGAATATTCAAGACGCGTTAATTAAATTTCGAAGTAATAATACGTTTGTGACTCGCCTCACAAGTACTCCCCTTCTGCGGAAGAGAAAACGAAAATAAATAAAGCAAAACGAAAAGAAAATAAATAATATCGATTGTCGAGTATGGCTAAAATTGTTTGGCGATAACACAAGGAACATAAAACGATGCCGTAGAAATGATGATCAACTGGACGTCATCTCGGAAGCGTAGGCGTCTCGGAAGCCTTGGAGCAAATGGCGATGCTGGCCGTCGAAGATAAAGCTGTCGGAGTCTGGTCGGAGTCGTGTCGATGTCGAAGACGATGATGGCCGTCGCCGGGTGCCGTCATCAATGCGTGTCGAGACGAAGGCGAGAACGAGCGATGATGCGAACCTTGTAGTCTGTGACGGAGTTAGTGCTGTACGAGCCTGACGTTGGGCGTGGCGAATCAGAAGCGCGTGCCGTTCGTGCCTGAACCTGATCGTGGCGAAGTGATACAGCTAGAGCTCTTCATTGACGTGTGGCGATGGCGAAGTCGTCGAATCCGGAGCCAGGGATATCGGGGCGAAATACGTTGACTCATGGGCGAGAGACGGACGAAACCAGATTTCTACATGGGTAGCGGTCGGTGAACAGCATTTGATGGCGATGAGCATGATGGAGACGATGAAGACATATGCAGGACATGTTGAACGATCGGTCGTTAGCTTTTGCTGATCGTAGGCGATGTGGTGTCGGCGTGTCGTGACAGATGCATGTGAACCTTTAGAAATCAGCGAAGCAGGTAGATCGTGGAATGAGCGAAACGAATTCGATCCTGTAAAAATCCATTGTCAAGTAGCCTGAGACCATCGGAACAATCGAAGATCCTGAAGGTCGGCGTCGTTGCCTGCATCACGATGTCTCCATGCGCGATGTTGTCGATACATGGACGGCGCAGATTTGATGGACCCAGCACTTTACATGAGGTCGGTAATCCAGTTGTTGAGTCGATAAACACTCAATGTTAGATATTGGCGACATTCTCTAAGCCTTTGGACGAGAGCGCGAAACGTCTTGTTGCTCTAGAATAGAAGCCTACTCGCTAGTCGAGGCCGCGAGGCATGGCCATTACAAAAATCATCAGGAGGTTTTTTATCGCATCATCTACCACAGTAACTGTAAATAATTAAGTACCGTGTGCAAATTAAATACCTACCTTTCGCCAAATTATTGCAGGGTAACACAATTGACATGAATATGTGAAAATAATCCCTGTCAATCAACGCAGTTAATTCCTTAAAACACGCCCTACGTGACATGGTACCAAATGTACAGAAAAACAAAAAATACTTACCAATGAGACCAGTGCTGTCAATGGCAGGCTCTAAACTTATGTCACCAAAGTGGCGAAAATTGAACACAATCAAATTTATAATTTCTCCATTTCTACTGTAAAGTTCTGCACATTTATATTTATCCACATTCACAAATTAGATATCAACGGAAAATCTAATCCGATTGGAATGCCGGATTAATATCGATGGAACATTTGGTCTGTGCACTATCATGTGTACAATTTTCGACCATTTAGTTTTCAGAAATCTGAGTGAGACACCCATACTTAGAACCCTGCCAATTTTGGGGTCGAAACCAGAGGATAGCCCTCTCTAGATTTTTGAGCACCTTGGAGAACATTTTCACAAATGGCGCGAGAGTTTAGGAATAGATTTAAGAATTGTCTTTCAACAACTGCGTTATGTGAAACCAAGTTACACTCGTGTAAAAATCAGATACAATGGAATTTAATTTACACATAGGGCAGGGTGGGGTAAAACGGATACTTTAGACTTTTCAAAAATTATTCATAACTCAGAAACAAATTGATCAATTGAGCTCAGTTTAATCTTGTCACAAAGGGAAAGAATTGTTCTTTGTATTGAAAAAAAAATTATTAAATTTTATCACCATTTCAACCCCTTATTAAAATTTTAAAAACGTCAAAAGTGTCCGTTTTACCCTAACTTCCTTTAATTCAAATTCGGTCGCACACATCTCAACTTCAGTTACACACGCTTCAAATTGAGTTACGCACGCCTCAAATGGAGTTACACACGCCTTAAGTGGAGGTGCACATGTGAAACCATTTCACACGAGTAGTTTCATATGTGCGAAACATTTTGTATAATTTTGAGACATGTGATCCACTAATGTGCGTGTGTGTGTACCTCATATATGTGCACATAAAAGCGTGAAAACATGCAAGTGTGATTCAATGTTATGTAAAAAAAACTGGGTAAAAAAAAAGTGTCTGTGTACGAGATCTATGTGTACTTCAAATCGTGTGCACTTTGAGGATGTGTGCAATTAATTGTGTGCAACCCATGTGTGTACATCGGAAATTGTGCACGCGGGCAAAACACCCCCGAAAGCTAGAAATTTTTCAGTCATCCCATTACCATTCGCAGTTCGGTCGAAAATGCCAGATATAACGACGCTAGGTGCTGCTATGGCCGCTGGACAAGCAGAAGGTATTGGAGTTTGGGATTTAGAGGGAGAAGAAGTTGAAACTGTACCGTCGGACACATTTTTACCAACGACTACCCCCGAAGGTATTTTGAGATGAAGAATTAATGAATGATCGTTGAATGAAATATACAAATTTTTCAACAATAATAATTTCAAAAACTGTATTTCATATTCAGAACGAGACTCCAGATACAAGAAATGGAAAATGGCTGTGCAGAGAAGTTTAGGATGGGCAGCAGTGAAAATGTCCGATCAAATGACAGGTAAATGAATGAAAAAAGTTGTCTCACTAGGATCCTATCACGGAAAAAAGCAAATTACCAAATTGGTAATCACATTATAGCCAATTTGGTAATCACTTTATTACGGGAGTGAAACGATCTCAGGATTTAAATAGAAGAGCCAGCGGGAGGACGTCTTTGGGCTCGTCGTCAGCGTGCTGGCCCTATAAACCAAAGCGTCCTAGTAGCGCAGGTTCGAGTCCTGGTGATGAAAGATTTTTTCATCGCCGGAAAACGAACCCAGTGCATGTGGAGTTAGTTATGTGGAGTTAGATATAAGTTAGCTTAGAGGCAAGCAGGGTTGGGCATATCTCGCAGATGGAAGTTTATGACGTGACATTGTCAAATACCGGTAATTTACCTCTGGGGCGTCAGAAAGCTCTTTACAAGGAAGCTAAGCTAAAAAGTCACAAAAGTCAAAAGTGAGAGGTACATCGGCCGGAAATCGTTAAGATCAAACGATCACGAGGGTTATCCTTGCGAAGGTTAAATATCGCAAGGGTTATGCCTTCTAAGGGTCAAACGTCGCAAGGGTCAAACAACGGAAGCAATCCTTCAATCTGGAGGGTGAAACTAATAAGAGGGTCAACGGGGGACGCCAGGCGGTACAATTACAAGGTTCCAACGGTCATAAAGTTTAAACAAAAAAAGCAAGTAGGTTCACAAGGGTCAAACAGGTCACTAAGTCACGGCCTAGTTATCCTGATTGACCCTTATGATTTACCTACTTTGTGATTGTTTCTTGATCGTTTGTGATTTTCCTGCTTGCCTGCGTCTTAATTTTAACTCTTGTGATTTTTCAACTTATCT